>NW_006772616.1:1031639-1038204 GCF_000442215.2 Lipotes vexillifer | reverse complement strand
CTGCTGTTTCAGCTTCTTGACTTTTCTAACACAGGAAAAATCTGAAGAAAAAAAATTACACAGGTACCCTCCTTATCCCAGGACTAAGACAGATGGACAGACAGACAGACAGACACACACACACACACACATGCATATATACATACACATACAAAGAAGCCATTCTTTTTATTTTTTTTAACTTTTTATTTTATATTGGAGTATAGCTGATTAACAATGTTGTGATAGTTTCAGGTGCACAGCAAAGTGACTCAGCCATACATATACATGTATCCATTCTCCCCCAGACTCCCCTTCCATCCAGGCTGCCACATAACGTTGAGCAGAGTTCCCCATGCTATATAGTAGGTCCTTGTTGGTTATCCTTTTTAAATATAATAGTGTGTACACGTCAATCCCAAACTCCATAACTATCCCTTCCGTCTACCCTTCCCCACTGGTAACCATAAGTTTGTTTTCTAAGTCTGCGAGTCTGTTTCTGTTTTGTAAATATGTTCATTTGTATCATTTCTTTTTAGATTCCACATATAAGCGATATCATACAATATTTCTCCTTTCTCTGTCTGACTTACATCATTCAGCATGACAATCTCTAGGGTCCATCCATGTTGCTTCAAATGAAGAAGCCGTTCTTTTTATAATACACAAGGATACATTATGAAAATGCAAAAGGTACAGATGCAAGGCAGAAAAAGATGCAACTTTCAATACTTTAACTCCAATGTTCTATAATTTTCATCACTTTAACCCCAGTGGGTTTCGGTTTCCAAAATGCAGAAGAAATTAAAGCACTAACACGAGACACAGCCTGTAGTAAGGACCCTGAAATGCTAGGTGTTGCTGTTATTACTGTTGCTGTTTGTGTTTCTTTGTTGTTATTAAATTGTATGATGTATCTGCTATGTCACTCGAAACTACTGGACGTACTGAAAACAATTCTTTTCTTCCTTCCTTCCTAAAAGAATTCCAAGCACTCTAAACAAGTACTCAGTTAATGTTTACAATAATGACTAGGCTTATAATTATAATATGCTAATTTTCAATACACTGAGAAGTCAAAAACATCACCTTTATCTTCTAGGCCATGAGTAAGTTGAGCCTGGTTACTTCAAAAACTGCCTGCACCAGAATTTCTAAGCCATTTTACGCTTTCTGCTGGATTCTTCAGCTGTGATCCCCCCAATTTCTCTGTGCTCTTTTCCCAGGTCCCCATCCGCACTCTCCACCTTCTAAAGAACAGTAGAAATTATGCCAAAATAAAGAGTAACATATATGAACAGCCCCATTCAACTTTAAAGATCTGGAAATGATGGGCCTTTTTTTTTTTTTTCCGGTACGTGGGCCTCTCACTGTTGTGGCCTCTCCCGTCGCGGAGCACAGGCTCCAGAAGCAGAGGCTCAGCGGCCATGGCTCACGGGCCCAGCCACTCCGCGGCGTGTGGGATCCTCCCGGACCGGGGCACGAACCCGTGTCCACTGCATCGGCAGGCGGACTCTCAACCACTGCGCCACCAGGGATGCCCTGATGGGTCATTTTTATTGGCAAATAAACTCGTAAAAATAGAAGATTGGGTATCTGGAAAAGCTTGATTATTGTGGCTTCATGTATAGCCCACAACAATGTTGACGTATACAGTGTTTAAAAATGTTTTCCCAGGCTTCCCTGGTGGCGCAGTGGTTGGGAGTCCACCTGCCGATGCAGGGGACACGGGTTCGTGCCCCGGTCCGGGAGGATCCCACATGCCGCGGAGTGGCTGGGCCCGTGAGCCATGGCCGCTGAGCCTGCGCGTCCGGAGCCTGTGCTCCACAACGGGAGAGGCCGCGGCAGTGAGAGGCCCGCGTACCGCAAAAAAAAAAAAAAAAAAAGTTTTCCCCAGTGAGCATGTTTTTTAGCTCAGACAAATAACTGCCAGAGAAAGACAGGCACAAGAAAACAATTTTGAATACAGTCAACCCTCATTATTCGTGGATTCCCTATTTTCAAATATACCTATCACTAAAATTTATTTATAAACCCAAAATTAATATATGCAGCATTTTTACAGTCATTTGTGGACAGAGAAGTGAGAAATCTGAGCCACTCACAATATGCATTCCCAATTGAGGTCAAACAAGGCGATGCTCTGTCTCCTTGTTTCAGTTTTCACATGGTAAACAAGTGTCCTTTGGGGGGGGGGTCCATTTCGTGCTATGCTTTTTGCATTTTTGTGTTGGTAACTTTACTGACGACCTCCAAGCCTACCTAGTGCTGACATGCAGTCTAGTGTTGCTGAGCATGAGACGGCTGTGAGGTGCCTTACGGAGAAAAGCACAAGAGCCAGATAAGCTCCCTCAGACATGACTTACAGTGCTGTTGGCCATGAGTTCAATGTTAATGAGTCAGTAATTATTAAATAAAGTGTCTTTAAACAGAAACACACATAAAACAAGGTTATGTATCAATCGGGTGACAAATACGCTGTGACCACAGGCTCGCAGGAACCTTACCCTTTTCCAAATTAAATGTTCATGGTGACTTCATAGAACAGAACTACTACCACAAACAACAGAAATTGACTGTATGTTTATTTCATCTCCTAGCACCAATAGTAGTAACAACAATTAGTGTCCCTACTAACTTACTGTACTGAGCATTTTATATTTACCAGGCATGCGCACATGATCTTCTATCATCTTCACAGCTATTCCGAGAAGAAAATACTATTACCCTCATATTTTAGGTGAGAAAACTGAGGTTCAAAAACCCTGTACAAGGGTCCACAGTTAGTAAGAAAAAAGGTCAAGATATTTTCATACACATTTTCCTAATACAGTTTAACAGAATTCCCCAAAGTTATTGATCCCTTCTGGCACACCAGAAACACTTCATTCATTTTGGCCACTCTTTATTCAAGAAACATATATAGACACTCACTATACTGGATCCTAGAGATGCCCAGGAAACTAACAACTTCCCTGTTCTCGTAGGGCCTCTTTCAAGTGAGGAATGACAGACAATCAAATAAATATTACCTATCAAACTATGTATTGGGCTGGCTAAAAAGTTCATTCGGACCTTTCCGTAAGATGTTATGGAACATTTTGGCCAACCCAATATAAGTAAAAGATGTTTGATTTCTTAAAATACACATTATTTTTTAAATAAGCCTTCAAACAAGGTAAGAGCTAAAGGCTGTATTTAGTGAATAGCAGTTTAAAATATATTCTCCCTTATAATATACATGATCTCTTACATTATATATGATCTCACTTATATGTGGAATCTAAAAAAAAAAGGAGCTCATAGATTCATAGATACTGAAAACAGAATGGTGATTGCCAGAGGCAGGGATTGGGGGTGGGCAAAAGACTGAAGGCACTCAAATGATACAAAATTCCAGTTATAAGATAAATAAGTCATGAGAATGTAATCAGCATGGTGACTATAGTTAATAATAGTGTACCGCAGTAAGCAACAAGGATATACTGCATAGCACAGGGAATTATAGCCATTATCTTGCAGGAACTTTTAATGGAGTATAATCTGTAGAAATACTGAATCTCAATACTATACACCTGAAACTAATATAATATTGTAAATCACCTATACTTCAATTTTTTAAAAATAATTTTTAAAATAAAAATCAGAAGAAAACAAAAAATCTTGTATTGCATATTTGAAAGGTGCCAAGAGAATAAATCTTTAAAAAGTTCTCATCACAAGAAGAAAAAATTTTGTTAACTATGTATGGTGATAGATATTAATTAGATTTATTGTGGTGATCATCTCCCAATATACATGACAATATATAAATATATAGTATACAAATATTGAATCACTACATTGTATACCTGAAACTAATATAATGTTATAAGTCAATTACACCTCCATAAAAATAATAATAATTTTTATATTGATTACATTTTGACTTGGAATTATTTTGGATGTATTAGATTAAATAACATACTACTCTTATTTAATAAATAAATAAATCACTTAAATGTATTTCTTTCACTGATGTGACAAACAAGTGGGCTCTTTTCTTTCCCCAGAAAGAGCTCCTCTAGCCCTTGATGACCTGATCTGGGTTCTGTGCCAGCCCTTGGCAGCCACCCATCTGCCAAAAGCAATGGCAGTTTACGGTTGACCCTTTTTGTTCACCATTATCTCCTGACTCCATAGTAGACTCAATAAATATTTACTGAATATCATTTTACCTCATAGGCAAGGAAAATTTACCAAAGGATCTTCCAAATAGTTCCCAAACCATGACTCTGAAAAAATAAGAGGGAGAGTTGGGGACTTCCCTAGTGGCGCAGTGGTTGAGAGTCCGCCTGCCGATGCAGGGGACGCAGCTTCGTGCCCCGGTCCGGGAGGATCCCACATGCCGCGGAGCGGCTGGGCCCATGAGCCATGGCTGCTGAGCCTGTGCGTCCGGAGCCTGTGCTCCACAACGGGAGAGGCCGCGGCAGTGAGAGGCCCGCGTACCACAAAAAAAAAAAAAAAGAGGGAGAGTTAGATCTCTTCATGTCCACCTCTTGAGACATCCAAGAAATAAATCTACTCTGAAAACTCCCCAAACTGCCTTGTCCATTTCCTCTTCCCTGAGCTATGGGTATCTTCATTCTAACTCCAGCCTGCACAGCTGATTGATCCTCTTCTCTCACAAAAACACGGAGCTCACAAACCCATCACACTAGGTGGTGTGAAGCCTGAGAAGGATGGTCAGTCTCTGACTGACCATCCTTCTCAGGCTTCATTCTGTCCTGTGCTCCTGAGTTCCCCAAGCACACTGGATCTCACCCTAAAGCATCTAACTCTATGCGTCTTTCACCTCTGCAGGGGGCGGGGGGGCGGTGTGGTTAGGGGGGTGTGGAGAAGGCAGGGGTGTTTCAATTACATACAAAGAGGGAAACTGTCATTTTCCCTGTTTCGTTATAAAACTCAGGAAAGGAACTGTTTAGCCAAGAACCAAATTTCAATTAGTCAGGACAATACCACAGAAAAGCTGAGATACTCTGAAAAATACTGTTTTGAGAATCCTGTATGTGCTTGTATGAATATATGTATGGTTTCTGGTAGAAAATGTCTCCCATTAATTGGTAATCAAACTAGTTCCCACCCCTCTGCACACAACAGCTGAGAGCTGGAGGAAGTGGTCCAGAAGACTGCTGGGTGACAGCCAAGTCCAAGTCCAGGTTCGAAAACTCACTGCATAAATCCCAAACGTGGGAGAACTGACTATGTGTACTTAACAGTGACAAAACAATGGTAGAGTCAGCAGCACCTACAAAGATGAACCACTTCTTTCATTCTTATGTAAACCCCTGAATTCTAATGGCAATGACACCAGGAGTAGCCCTTGGGTACAGTAGCAGGCAGAGAGCAGCAGTAATGCAGGTACAGCAGCAGGTGGAGCGGTAATTGGGGCAGCAGCATCTACTGCGCCCTTACTACAGGTAGTACTCTCATTACCTTACTGAATCTTCCCAGCCAGCCAGTGAGGCAGGGACCCTCATTACATAGGTAACGCGTCTTAGGCTGTAACTGATGAAGACATCCACTTATGTGTGCAAGATAATGGGAATTTTCCTTCTAAGAAAGATGGTGGCTCTTCAAGCTAACCCCCTTTCTGCTTTCCAGGGATCGGTTTAGCCACAGGTTTGGGGGAGAAATTTTGTGAGGCTCAAGCAAGGCATGTCATCTGATTGCGGTGATAGTTTCACAATGTATATGTATACCAAAGCATCAAGTTATACACCTGAAATATACATAGTTCTTATCTGTCAATCATACCTCAATAAAGCTGGAAAAAAGAAAAGAAAAGCAAGCTATCGGGTTGGTGTGGGTACCTAGCCTCGCTACGCAGTGCTACTAGGAGGGAAAAATCCTAGAAGAGTGAAAGATATAAAAGATTTTGCGATTCAAGAATACAGGGGGGCTTCCCTGGTGGCGCAGTGGTTGAGAGTCCGCCTGCTCATGCAGGGGACACGGGTTTGTGCACTGGTCCGGGAGGATCCCACATGCCGCGGAGCGGCTGGGCCCGTGAGCCATGGCTGCTGAGCCTGCGCGTCTGGAGCCTGTGCTCCACAACGGGAGAGGCCACAACGGTGAGAGCCCCGCATATCACCAAAAAAAAAAAAAAAAAAAAAGAATACAGGGTATTATGGCTTATACTGGATAGAGATAACTGTATAATGAGGCTGTCTTGTGAAACGTGAAAAGATAAAGCAGGAACTCACTACAGGCCAAGTTTAAATGTGACAGTTAGGAATGACAGATGCATGTGTGGACACAGCCGTGGAGCTCGGCTTCTACCCTGCATGGTGTTGTGAAACCCCAATTAGTGCATCTTATTATTTATTCCTCCACCTAGCTATAGTCTATCATTACAATGAAAG
Organism: Lipotes vexillifer; assembly: GCF_000442215.2. NCBI lineage: Eukaryota > Metazoa > Chordata > Mammalia > Artiodactyla > Lipotidae > Lipotes > Lipotes vexillifer. Next base: position 1,031,824 of record NW_006772616.1, on the reverse strand, counting down.
GAAACATGCTGATAAAGACAAAAGACTGTTCTGGCAACAAAAGTAATGCCTTACCTGTAAATAGCATGTGCTGTCTTTAAATACCTCCCTGTTAGGCATCCCAAAGTTCACCACTATCTGATCTGCATCCACTCCCAAAGGTCCTGATGTTGATCATCCAACCGAGGGACGATCTGGTCCTACTT
>NW_006772616.1:1010472-1031629 GCF_000442215.2 Lipotes vexillifer | reverse complement strand
TCCTGCTGATTGCCTTTGAGTCGTTTTCTCTTAATGACAGTGCCTAAAACTAAAAAGTCATTTCAAGTCAAAAAACCTTGTTGGTGCTGTGGGCAAAGATGGAACCAGAATGAGGGCCTGGTTATGAGCACAAGAGCCAAGGCTTCGGCCTGAGGATTTTACTCAAGTATTTCTTTTAATCCACACAATTAACTACAACTTAGATCATACTATTATCCACTCACCCCACTTAGTCCTCTGTTGAAACAGAGGTTACAAGAATCACCTGCCCAGAGAGAGAAAAGCTAGTAAGTGGTCAAACTGAAATTTAAGTTAAAAATCCTTCTTCCCTCTGAAGGTTAAACCCAGAACTCTAGACTTCTTCCACTGGTGAGAGCTCTTAACCCGTTTACAATAAGAGCAGATTCTTTGCCAAAAAGCATCAGGGCTTTTTGTCTGGAGAAGGTCAGCATGCAGCAAAAGGAAAAAAATAAAAATAAAAATGTTTGGGTTTTAGTGGATTAAAAATAAGAGTAGGCTGAATTTCCCGGTAAGTAAGGAGTCCAGAACTGCCCTATAGGTAGGTCCTACTTGTCTGATACAACATTGACCCTGCCCTTCCCTCTCCGCCTGAAATGAGGATGGCCTAGTGAGATTCAGGATGAGGGAGATGATCTGTTATGTCAGGACACCCTAACATGTGACAAAACAGAGGCTGCCTGGTCGCCGTCACCCCGCCCCTCTGTTTTGGAAGCTCCCTCGCTCTACAAACTGTCTGGAATTCATTAAGAAGGGAAAACAGGCTGACAGTCGTATTTCAAATTTTATTCAGCAGTTTTGTGAAAAACAATTTGGTCATGTGGGCACACTCATAACCACCATTACCCTGTTTCTCCACCAAATCATTCAGTCAAGTGACTGCCATGTGCTTCAAGTTTCACACTTTGTGAGTCTCCATTGAACTACAACCCTCCAAGGTCTGGGCCAGGGCTCCTTACGGTAGTACAGCTAGCTTAACTCCAAGTCTCTTATTTAGAGATCACATCTGGACAACCAAGCATCCTACCTGGTTTCATTAACCTAAATCTGACAGCTGACTTTCTAGAGGGGATTTTCCTTTTTTTTTTTTTAATCAGTGAGTGATTATTATCAATGATCATCTCTAGCCTGACCATAACAAGCAACATGGCATTTTTTACAAAATGCACTCCAATCCAGGATATTTTTCATTCCAAAACAGGAACAATTTAACGTGGAGACAAAGGATTTATGGTAAAAGCATTAGGGAAAAAGTCTGCAAACTTGAGCGTGCATCAGCATCTCCTGGAGGGCTTGCTAGAAGACACAGACTGCTGAGACTCCCCACCAACAGTTTCCGATTCAGGAGGCATTGGAGTAGGGTCCGAGAACGTGCATTTCAAACAAGTTTTTAAGTGACACTGAAGCTACTGGTCTGCGGGCCACATTTTGAAAACCATTGCTCTAAGGTGGTGGTGGTAGTGACAGATGTATTGTTGCTGTTGGAAAGTGGGGCAGTGATTTAATCCATAAACTTGGAATAGGAAGCACTGCATAGAGGTGGGATTCTGAGAACGGATCAGCTCGGGCAGCCCCCACTCAGGTGGCAGGAAATCCAAATTAACCGTATTTACTCAGAAAAAGAATTTATTGATAAAATAACAGAAAATTCCAAGGATAAACCTAACCAAAGATAGGCACAACTTGATCCAGAAGCCAAAACCCTACTAACTAGGGCCATGGCAATGAAGGTTAGCTATCCATGGGAAGGGTGTTCTCTTTTCTAGGACAGTGGTGTTGACGCCCAGCTGGGGTCTCTCTTCCCCAGTTCCCACCCCTGCATCCAGATCTCGGTATGAACCTGGTCCTTGCCGAAAGAATATGAGCAAGAGTGATGCCTGTCACTTTGGGTCCTTAGTTGTGCCTTCTCCTCTTCCTTTCCACCACCAGACACAAAAGATGCCAGGGTTCTAGGCAATGGCAGAACCAGAAGATAGACGGAGCCTGGGTTCTTGATTTGTCATATGGAGGAAAGCTGTCTGCCAACCAGGAACTACTACCTATGTGACTATCACCTGCCACTTTGTTATAGCAACTAACATTAACCCTATACAAGGACTTTGTTTTTCTCTGCCTCCAAGATAAGTCTTTATTCTCGAGCACAACACCTTCCCAAGTTCAAGATCAACGGAAATAAAGGGAGACTCTCTTTCTGTTAGCACCCAAGCAAATCCCTGGGATGCGTGACATTAGTCAACATGTAACTCCCTGAAAGCAATCCCTGTGATACAGAAGAGTGGCTAAGTCTGTGTCAAATTCTCCACCCCAAAGCCATGACACTCAAGCACGTGGGCTAAGCATGTGGGAAGGGGTTGTTATAAGAATTTGGAAAAGTGACTACAGGCAGGCAAAATACATTTCCTCTACTGTCCACTAGGGGATATGCATAAGGAAAGGGAAGCTGGCTGCCAGTGAGATCTGATTAGAAAGATGTCAGGTATATGAACCCAAGAGTGAGAAAGAGGGATACCCTAAGCCAGCAGAGTGACGCTGTGCATCGCAGAAACAAATCCCAATTAATTGTGCTTGCCACTCAGCCCCCTACCATTAAAGCATGCATCTTAGTGACTATGATACTATGACCAAGCAAGCACCATCAAATCCTCTCTCTCATTCATTTCTGAATCAACAAGGATTTAAAGCATCCACACACAATCAGTATCATTAGAATTGCATTCCAAGACCCCATCGTTTAGCATTTATACATCTAGCCTTTATCTAGATAAGACATGATTAGTGTTTATCTACCTAAAGACCAGCGGATTAATGACCATGCCAAGGTGATTCAAGATGTGGTTCTAAAAAGTCTACCCACCGATTGTCAATACACCACAAGCCAGTGGCCAATCTCTAAGTTACTCTCCAAGCACACTTCTTTGCAGCAAACTGGCCAACTTTTATTTGGAATGTCACCAGGAATAGTGCCAGTTGCTTATATTTTTAGAGACTGTTTTACATAAGCTACTGTAAATTCTACCTTGAAAAATAAATAGAATTTTCAAGAATGCATAGTTGATGTCATCCTTTTCCCTTGAAAGTAAATGACCCTAACTGGCCAATACTATTTTAATGTTTATTCATAGTCATTCTCTGCCCCAAGTATTATAAATTTGTTGCAAAGTGTTCTATTGGCTGAGGTGCCAATATTCTAAATTTAGGTGGTGTGATTATGCAGGCTTAGTAATACCACAGAGCAAAGCTGACCCTGAAATAATACCTTTTCATCATTGGTGAAAAACTTCAAATGCAAAAAAATAGAACAAAAATATACCCAGACCTTTTGATGGAGAAGGGATTGTTACAGTATTGGTGTGTCTGTGAATACTATCTCCAGCTGTTTGGGACAGACTCACGCAAGAGGAACAAGGTGGCCACATCTCACTGAGGTGCCCAGGTAGACTAAATGGGGACTGTACTAGATTCCAAATTAAACAGGAAAATCATCTTTAGGATTTCTGTGTGCTCTTCCCTACACCAAGTTTCAAATCACCAGTTATAAAAATAAAATGTATGCTTTGAAAAACATGCTTTTTAGAACCAGTTAATATTTAGGAACATATCACAATAAAAGTACCGAAGTAAATACAGCATTCCTGTCTGTCTATTTTATCCTAATCTCACATACAACCTTAACCATCAGGCTAAATAAATCTTCTCTGCCTCAAATCTTCTTCCCATGGAAGCAAGTTAAGCTTCCCAGAAGGAAAACCTATCCTACAAACAACAGCTACACATGCTCCCACCAGTGGGGACAATACCTTTCCCATCTGCCCTTGACCACGTGGGAAAATAGGGGAATGTGTGTGAATGAGTCAGCAAGTTATCCCACTATGGGGAGGGGGCGGGGAGAGCCCAGGCCACAGATGCCTTCCTGAAATTGCTCAATAACCCACAATTTTCTTATAGAAAGACATGATTCTACCAGTGCCTTCCCTAAACCTACAACTCACTATGGTTGCATTTAAAATATTTGTTCCCACACGGCCCAGAATTTTTTCCTTTTGAAAGTTACCACTCCGTGGGCACTTCAATTAAAGAACACAGCTACTGAAATTCGAATGCTTTGGATATTTCTTTCATAAAGGGTCGAATTAAAAACACACCATTGCCTGTGCATGTCAATGTTAATGAAAGGTCGAAGTGGTGTGTGGGAGAAGAGGCTTCTTTTCCTTTCTGCACCAACGATGACATTTTCACATCAGTGTAGACAGGAAGCGTGTGATCTAGGGGCTGAAACACAGGACTGGGAGTCAGGAGCTCTACATGGGTCATTTGTTTGTGGTGTGTGTCTTTGGTGAAATCAATCTCAGGTTTTACTGTTTAATCCTAGATGACTTGGACCTCTCCTTTGTGCCAAAAAGTAATTCAAAATGCAGCCAAAAATCATTCCTAAACTAAACATAAGGGAAGTATGCTCAGACCTGAATGATCTCAGTGCAACAACAGTGAGATGAGCAAGGGGACAATTCGAGTAAGATGATCCTGGAGGAAAGAAAGGATAACAAAAATAACAAGACCCATCTTCACGTTTAGTCCAGGGGTAGATTTATGAAGACAAGTATACATCTCTGACTCACTTGACATTAGGAAAACACTTAAGAACAAGTTATAAACACTTATGGGGAAGATTAATGTCTGCATTTCTTCTTCTACTATTCATATATTACCTTAATATTACCTTAAACCAGTCCTATGTGTCTTCCCGCGCAACTATGTCAAGCCTACTGTTAACTCTTTACACGCATTACCTTTCATCTTCACAGCACCCTTGCAAGGTAGCTATTGCTCCATTTTACAGAGGAGGGAACCCAGGTTCAGAGAGGTTGGCGAACTTGTCCCAAGTCACACAGCTAATGAGTGACAGCACCAAGATCTGCACATTTAACTCAGACATTCAGTGCCTCAAAATCACTTCCTCCATGAGGTCATTCCTAAAGACCCACCCAATAAAGCCCCTTCTTTCCCAGTCACACTCTATCAATAACATTCTATTTAGTTTTCATAGCACCAAAACTTATCTTGTTCATCTATTTAGTTCATTATTAGCTATGCCCCCACCTCCAAGACAGGAGCACCATACTAGCAGGAACCTAGTCTGTCTGGTTCTACTTTTGATTCCCTACAGCTGGCAAAAAGCTGTCACACGATAGGCACTTAATAAATAAGTGTTGTAAGGAGGGAAAGGAGGAAGGGAAGGAAGAGAAGAAAAACAAACAAATCCAGGTCCTTCTGACCCCAAAGTGATACTGCCTTTGCTGAAAGTGACTGAGGGATGTTTTAGAAATGACTTAGGGAAGACAACAGGGGCTCACGACTTTGAGGTACCATTTATATCTTTGTGTGTCTTTCTCTCACCAGTATCACCACTCTCCAAAGCACTGCATCCCTCTCAGCCTGCCCTGGTTCAAGTTCTGTGTAAACACTCCAAAGGTGTACGTCTTTATTCTTCATGATGTACAAGAAAGGTCATGGAAGGAAAGACGCAGCAAAGAAAGGAGGCCATGTTTAAGACCCAACCTAGGGCTTCCCTGGTGGCGCAGTGGTTGGGAGACCGCCTGCCGATGCAGGGGACACGGGTTCGTGCCCCAGTCCAGGAAGATCCCACATGCCGCACAGCGGCTGGGCCCGTGAGCCGTGGCCGCTGAGCCTGCGTGTCCGGAGCCTGTGCTCCGCAACGGGAGAGGCCGCAACAGTGAGAGGCCCGCGTACGACACATACACATACACACACACACACACACACACACACACACACACACACACACACAAGGACCCAACCTAGAGAAACGAGGAGCGTGGTCCTCCTCCCCAAGTCCTCAGAAACAGAAAGAGGTGTGCGAGTTTCAACAGAGATCCCAGACCTGCCTGCAGGTCCTCTCACCCTCAGCCCTCAGCTGCCTCAGGAAAGATGCAGACTTCATGGCTTGCTTTAATTCCTTGCCCTCAAGTACACAGTGTTCACCAGACTCACAAAATCCTCCTTATAAACTTCACGTTTGCCTTTACAATATCAAAAGCCTGTGGTGACTCTACATTAACTATCTTTGACCCGCCTTCTGGACTGTTTTCTTCAAATAATGCATATTTGGAGATGAGTCAAACATATTTTTATAATTTAGTTTGATGAGATGGACCTAACAGCAAAGTACGTTTTATACTTAAAACACACACACAAAATAAATGAAACTCTTGCTTACTGTCCTTGAAAAATGACAAAAAAACATTTAGCCAGAGTTTTTTTTCCCCCTATTATTTATCCTAATACTGCCAGTTCTGAAACAAAGCAGTTGGAAGCAGAAATTTAGTAACTTTGATTTGTCCCAAGATACATTTTTTTACACTGAGGTCCTATTCCTGACAGTAAGCACATGTGACCTGTTCTAAAAAAAGGATATTTTCCACTTCTTGCACAACTGGAGCAGATATAAACATCAGCCTGTGCAAACTGCCCTGCAGAACTCAAAAGGGAATTAAAAACACACACACATACATACACTTAAATAATTCTATAAATAGCAGTACTCAGGAAAAGGAAATCTCCAATAACACACAAAACCAACACTTAGAATTCCACTTTAATCAAGTTTTCCATCTAATCATATCACACAAGCAATTTGCATAATGAGATCTGAACACCTGCCAGGTTAAGGCACCCCAATCTTGCCTATTTTGCTTCAGATATGTAATTCTGTACATGCTTTATTGTTGTTATAAGGAGGGGGGAAATTGCAATCATGGTAAAGTAGAAGAGAAGGAATTGATATTACCTACTAACCTGTGCTAGGCACCCTGCAAAGCACTTTTACATGTGTTTTCTCACTTTTAAAACTTCACCAACCCTAAGAGGATGGTTCTACTGATCCCACTTTACAGGTAAAGAAATCAAGACTCCAAGAGGCTAAGCATCTTGTCTTGAACGCAGACACGGGTGTTAAGTGGCAAAGCCATGGGCACAGCACTTAAGCACACCTACTTCTGAACCTGTCCACATGCATCCAGTCTCTGCCACCCCAGGTGCCCAAAGACCACAAGGAAGAGCTGGGATTCTGGTTAGAAATATAAAAGGCAGTCAGAAATCCTAAAAGTCTGTTTTAAGCTTATGCCTTCCAAGGCGTCTAACATTTTATTTAATGTTATAAAGAAATATATTTGAGTATTGCTCGACCTTCAAGGCCAAATTGAATACCCTTATTCACTGACAAAACTGAGCCTCAATTTCCCTTCCTCTATTAAAATTCCCACTGCTGATACCCACGCCCCACGGTGATCACACTCCATCCTGTTTGTCTGGCTGGATATACATGATCTCGTTCCCTCACCCCACTGAGGCAAGTTTTGGAGAAGGTGCAGCATGATTCCCCATGGGCAGGCCCCGCGCCTTGCACATGGCAGCACAGACCAGTGCGTGAGAGCATGGGCCCAGAGCCAGATCCAGGCCCATCTACTTACTACGTCTTAGTTTTCTTCTCTGTAAAATGAGAATAATAAAAATACATACACCAAAGGTTGAAGTGAGAATTAACTGTGTTAATTCAAGTAAAATATTCAGAATCATTCCTGGCATGTAGTAAGCACTGCATAAGTTTTACCTGTTTTCAAAATTATAATTAACACTATTTTTCTCATTTATTATTATCATTTTATGTGGGTTTTGCAAGATTAAGTTAACACACATAAAAACACTTAGAACAGAGGCTGGCACACAGTGTGGCCTCAGTTAACGTTAGTTGGGTTTATTGGTATTAATTTGCATGTACTCAATAGATATATGTTGAATATGACTTTGTATGTATGTGCTGACACCACAACTGGTTTTTTTTTTAACCAGCATAAAGAAACTGTAAGGACCAGATCAAAATTATAAAATGTGAAAGATTTATCTGCAGCACCTCATTAGGAGGAAAGCAAAAAGGGTTTTACCAAACTTGGGGTAATTTTATGGCATAAAAACACTGGCCTTAGAGAAGAAAGCCAGAGTCAACCAAACGCAAACACTTTCTGGAAGGTCAGGACTCTCTGCTAAGTAATAAAGAAATAACAACAAGAACAACATCTGCTAACATTTACGGAGCACTTACCATGTGCCCAGCACCATGCTAATACTTTTCCATAGCCAATATCACAGTTAATGTCCTTAAGACTCCTAGGAGGCAGGCACCCCCACTTGCCAGATGAAGAAACTGAGGTTAAAGGTCACCCAGCCTCCCCAAGGTCACCCAGCTTGTTAGGGACAGACAGAAATGCCAGAACAATGCTCTTAATCTCCATGCAAAGTAGTTCCCTGTGGATTGGACAGATAAAAAAATCAAGAAAACTTTCAGAAATCAATAAAAGATGGACAGTTCTGTCTTGCCAAGAATGGATTATCATTTCATAAACGAAAGGGTATGTTTAGTAGGAAGACAGGAGGGAAAAATCTCAGAATAAGTCCACGAAATGACAGTAGCCTTGCATAGAAATACGTGTGTGTGAGCGTACATGTGACACAACAGCCTTTTTCTTTATCATTTCGACACAAACCTGTGACTGCTTCACACACACCTCTTTGAATCAGCATTTGGGAACCACTGCTGTATCTCGTCCTGTCATTATAAACCTAATACTTTCATTCCCATTTCTTATTTGTGGGAAGTTAAATAACCATTATCTAAACCATTATTAAAACTTTGAGTAGAGGAGAAACTGGAATTAGATTAAGCCAATTCTGAAGTCTGCCCAGGAAAAGGGCATTAGCAGCTACAAAAATCACAGAATTTAGCACTGCGTAAATGAAACAAAAGAACCATGAACCTGAAAGATGCTACCATATTTTTTAATGTTTTCTTTTCAGGACCCAAAGCCCTACAGAGTCCCTTCCCTGCTAGAAGCCCATTCAACAGTTCCACATCTGACCCTGACCCGACTGTGCCAACGTGTGAATTCTGGGTTCACCCCCTCATATTCGGCACTCTTCCTCTGCCACCCACCATTCAGGGCTCATTCCCAGGAGAACACACAAATGTTTCAAAAACCTTTGGGGAGGAACCAAACTGCAAACAATTCTTCATGAGAACCTTTTCTCATAATGTGTGTCTTCCACCGTATGACACAGCTTTGCCAGTCACTGTGAACAAAACGGAGCTCCCATCATCTAAATCCATCAGCTTCACACTCCTAAAGGCCAGGAGGTCTGGGTTAGGAATGAAACTGTCTCTCCTCATCAAACACCTGCACATCTGAGCTTAGCCCAAATGAAGAATATAAAACCCTCTTTGGACAGACCCTGGTGGATACCTATTTTAAAAGAAACCAGAACCAAACACCCCATCCTGAGTGGGATGCAAAGGGAGAAAGCAACACATATTCAAACGACAAAACACTATTGTGCCAGGCATTGTCCTAGGCCAGTCAACCTGCAACAGGGGTGAGTCTGTCCCCCGTGGACAATGGTGGTGTCTGGAGACAAATTTGGTTGTCACAGCTGAGGGAGGGGAGCTACTGGCCTCTAGCAGGTGGAGGCCTGGGATGCTGTTAAATATCCTGCAATGCCCAGGATAGCCCCACATCAAAGAGCTATCCAGTCCAAAATGTCAACAGCACTGAGGTTGAGAAACTCTGTTCTAGGCTCTGGGGACACCACAGTAAACAAGGAAGAGACAGAAGTCCCTGCCCCCTTGGACCCTGCAGTCTAGTGTGGAGAAACATATCATAAATGTAACACATTAGAAAAGTATAGACTAGGTTATAATGTAAGTACTATGAAAAAAACAGAGCAGGGCAAGGAAGACTGAGAGTTTGGAGGGACAGCCACTGCATAGAGCGTAGTCAAGTAGGCTTGGTGGGAATGACATTTAAAGGAAGATGTGAAGTTGGTTGCGGAAGGAACGAATGCTATTGCTCTCTGGACAAAGAGAGAAAGAGGGGTCAGCAAGTGCAACATACAAAAGCCCAGAGGTGGAAGGGTCTGGAGTATTCCGGGAATGGTGAGGACACTGGCTGGAGCAGAGGGAACCAGGAGAGTGGCAGCAGGAGATACAGTGAGAGCAGACAGGAAGCTTTCCCATACAATCTGCCTGGTACCATTTTAAGGGTCTCGAGTTTTACTGATATTAGGAGCTACTGGAGTGTTTTGAGGGTTCTGAGGAGAGAATGACATGATGTAACACATTTTAACACAGCGTTTCTCAACCTCAGCAGTGACAATTTGGGGTCAGATAATTCTTCATTGTGGGGCTGTCCTGTGTACTGGAGAATGTTTAGCAGCATCTCTGGCCTCTACTTACTAGAGGCCAGCAGCAACCCCCAACCATTGTGGCAACCAAAAATGTCTCCAGACATTGCCAAATGACACCTGGGAGGCAAATCACTCCTAGGTTGAACACCAGTTTTAACAGGAACATTTTGGCTCCTGTGTGAAAAAACCACTGAAAGCGGGTAAGGACGAAGGCAGGAGACCAGGTAACAGACAGTCACCCAGGTGAGGGCGGGTGGCAGTTTGAACCAAAGCGGAGGCAGAGGAGTTGGTGACAAGTGGGCAGATTCTAGACATATTTTCAACTCCAAGAGACAATCCAGAAAATAAAACTGAGAGACAAAATAGTTGCAGCAGTCTTCACCTTCCAATTTCAACTTTTTCTAAGCAAAATTAAAAGAAGGGAGGTGCCCCGGCAAAGACTTAACGACAAAAAGCCACGAGGAGGCCCTGAACGTGCAGCCCTTGTAGAGTCATACAACAGATGTTGATGACAGTACATTAGACAACTGTGGAAAACAGTACTATACGGAAATTTTGCCAACCCCATATATTTATTCACAGATTTTATTTCACTGGTTTATTTAAAAGAGCATGTGTCTGCTCCACAGACAAGTTTTACAGCGTTTTTAATTTAGCCTTCCTCTGCACACCAGTTCTGTCCCGCACCTGTTTCCAGCTTCAACGTGTGAAGCCAGAGCTTCCCACATCCCCGAATTTTTCCTTACACGTGCAAGCTAGCTCCTGAGGACATTCAACCCTTGCAAGCCTTTTTCTTCTTTTTTTTTTTTTTTTTGCCGACTCTGAAAAAGAACAGGCCCCCAATCCTCCAACATGAGTTTCATGACATTCATTTGGGTTTTTCCAGATGGTATTTTCCTCGCTCTCTCAAATTCATTTATATTATTTATCAGCTACCATCAAAAACGTTCCAAACAGTCCGGTTATTTCTTTCAGGACCACACACACACACACACACACACACACACACACACACACACACACACCCTCATTCTGGCCATGTAAGCATTTGCTTATAGAAGCAAAAGCAGAGACTGCTCGGTAAAACACTGTTCCCTTCAGCAGAATGCAGATAAAGCCCCAATGAGCATAACCAACAATACCCTTTACACACTATTACTCCACACCCCCAACCCCCAATGCACACAATCTAGGCTCACACACAAAACAGCCATTATGAAGAGAAATCATCAACTAAAGGCTGGTTTTAGGCAACTAACTGCACAGGAGGTTTCCTTCCAATCTCTGTTAAGCATCTGCCAAGAGGCTGCTTCAGCCACCCAGTCAGTGGGTGCGCTGTTCCCACATTTTCTTCCCCGAAGTGGATTCAGACTCTCACACAGCCCTGAAAGAAGCAAACCTGGCTACACTTTCCACTGGATCAAGTACCAGAGCCATGTGCCCCAGCAGCTAAGATCACACCACATCACTCCTGATTCAGCTGTCTCTCTTGATTCACCCTGATTTCTGGACCCTCCTCCCCTCTGCCAGCCAGGGCCCTTCACCCAGGCCCTACCCACCGAGAGGGGCGGGAAGGAAGGTGTGAGGAGGGTGCAGAAGCACTGCAAAACCTTCCAGTTTCAGCCTCATCTTACCTCACACTGAGAGAGGTGGAACTAAACCCTCTCTACTCACGGCCTCAAATGACCATCTCCCTCTTAGTAAACATTGGAAATGTCCTGAGTAGCCACAGGGCAGAGAGAAAGGAAGACACCCAACCCGTTCCGACGGACGAGTGGGAATGGAGCCAGCATAGGAAGTGGGCACTAGGGGTGGTGGGGCGCCAGAGCAGCAGATGTCTTCATTCCTCTCCCAAAAAGTTTTTTAAATCCCCAGAGAATTAAACACTTGTCGCTGCCCAACAGGGGACACTCCCCAAACCCTCCATCTGAAAGCTTCTTCCCCTCCAGGGAAGGCCTGCATTTGAACGGGACCCTATAGCCCGGGGAGTTCAAGCTGGACGAGGAGACACGCCCCCCCGCTCCCGCCACCCCCCTCCGGCTGCTCACCACCCCCCGCCCCTCCCGCGCTGGGGTGCAGCGGCCGGGAAGGTGAGGGGCGGGCCTTGGGAAACCTCACCTGGAGGCCGCCTGGGGCGGGTTTTCCCAGAGGGGTGGTCGGACTCCTAAGAGGCAACAACACAGGAACTAATTGCTTCCCTCTAACATCGCGCTCGATCCACCCCAAGCTCTCCCTCTCCAAGTGCTCAGCCCGCTGGGATCTTCAGGAAAAGGATTCACTCGAAACTCTTTTTCCTCCTTCCCATCCGGACAGCGTCCGGGCCCGGCGCTCCTCCTCCCCAACCTCCGCGCCGCGGCACTCCCCAGCCCCCAATAGCTCTCAGCAGCTGGTATTCCCAACCGAGGGTCCCCTCTTCCGCGCGGCCCGGGCTGCCCGCCGCGCCCCCAAAGTGCGCCTGGGCGGAGAACCCCGTTGGCGCACCGGCCCAGCGGTCACGGCCCCCAACTGCGGGGATCAGTTCGCCCTCTGCCCCGGGGCAAGGGCACGGGGTCCTTGTCCCAGAGCCCCGGCGAGCGGCTTTCCTCGCCCCAGGGTGGGAGGCGCGGGGTTCCCTAGCCGCCGGCCGCGCCTCCCTCCAGCTGTCACCACTCACCTGCTCTTCAGAGGTTGACTCTTGAGTTCGTAATAGGTTTTGGGCTCTTCGTGAAACTCCTCCCCGACTTCGAAATCCGGCACGATCCCCGATTCCGACTGCATGGCTCCCGCTTCCCGTCCTCCCACTGCTCCAAAGTGAGAACCGAGCCTGGGGGCGGAGGGGAGGTGGCGGGGCCTGAGTCCCCCGAGCGGTGCGCCCCCGCGCAGTGCAGAGCTCAGCCCGCTGGCCCGCGGCGGCCGCCAACCCAGGAGCCCGGAGTTTACACTCGCACCCGGGCGGGAGGGGCGGCTGCCCGGCGCCGTCTGGGATCTGTAGTCCCGGCCGGCCGGGGCACTCCCGGCTTGCCAGGAAAGCCGCGGCCCCGAAAACTACAATTCCCAGAAGGCCAAGCGAGGGCAGCGGCAACGTGGTAGACACCGCTAGTGCAACTCCTGTTTGGATTCATTGTCAATGTCAGCAGCTCTTGTCCCTCCTCTCTCGCCACTTGCTTCAACAGTACAGACGTGGCTATTTAATATTAATAAGAACGGACTCAGCCCTGCTCTCCTACCATCACTCCTCCTCCCAGCTCACACATTCGCGAGGGCACGCCAAGTCCTTATTTTTTTTTAAAAAGGGTTTTGACACTGAAAAGTTTCAGCCTTCAAGCCTCCCTTAAAATAAGACGACTTTCTATCAGGCTACATGCTTCCCAGCGCTGCTGCGACAAATCCACTTGTCCTCGGTTTGGAACTGAGTGGAGGAACTTTCCTTCACTTTGTAAGTAAAACAGTACTGTAGAAAGTGTTCCTGTGCGTTCCTTTTCCGTAACTAACTCAATCTGGGCTTTTACAATACTGTTCAGCCATCTGGATGACTCCCCCCTTTATCCAATTAGCCACTTCTAATCTAAAGCGGTACTTGAAAGGTGCGGTTAATTTTAAAACGCACGAAGTTACAAAACAGCGTCGTCACTGTCTGCTTTTAATTTCTCAGTTGGCTGGGAGTTCAAATGAGATTGTCCTGACATTTCAGACGTGCAGTTGTGGGGGATCGTGAAATGTACAAGCGTCAACCCCCCCACCCCCACCCCACCCTCCCAGCACTCATTTAGGTAACAGATTAACAGGCTGTTATGGCTCGTTTGAACTTCCAGTCTTTCCCTCTGATTAGTTTCAGGAGAGTGTTTTCCTCCTTTTAGAAGTGTTCTGAGGCATCAGGGAGGAAGTAGAGAGTTAGAGGGTGGCTTTTAAAGTTCTAAGACCCACAGTTGAAATCCCGAGTCCTTCTCTAAAGTGCTGTGTAATCGTCAGCTTGTCACTTGATTCCTAGAAGCCTCAATTTCTTCATCTGTAAAGGAGGAGATTGGCAAACTTGTTTTTTGAAGCTGTTGCAAGGTCAAATGCAAGAGAGTGATTTGTAATCTATAAAAATGCTGCTCAGTGGTCAGTTTTATTTATTAGATCTTGAAGATATTCCTTTCAGAGTAACACTTCATCTGTGAGTTTGTCCTTTCAAAAGTAATAAATTAAATGATCACCCTGGGAGAAAACTCTAAGGAGGCTAGACTAATAATGGGCACCTCCCAGGAGTTGGCTGTTTGCTAGTTTGCCTCACATGAGGCATTTTTAAGTTCACATTAGGTCCATATCATTAAAATATGACAGAACATGAACCTTCCTAAGAAAAATAGGCTTTTTGTGCTCATGAATATGGGATCCCAGATTCCATGATAGAGATTGCTAGAAATTAGATGTTAAAAGTTAAAAAAAAAAAAAAAGTGTTATTCTCTGCCAGAAGGGAGAGGAAATATAAAACAGGCAGGAAACACTGAGTCTAGACTCCTAGTCTCATCTTGTTTCTCAATTGTAGGTGGTTGGAATGTGGTAGAAGGGGTTGATTATCATAATAAGTTTGGGGTGTTACAGGCATTTAAGGGGTATGGGCCAGAGATGCTCTATACATCTTGCACAATGACAAACTGTCTTGTCCAAATATCATTGGTACCCGCGTTGAGAAACACTGGAGTCTTCTTAATCTTCTAGTTCACCAGAAGCCTTTTAATGTGAGGAAAGCTATGGACCCTCTCCCCAGAAAATGTAGATGAAAACAAGATTCTTGTGCATAATTTTGGTCTGTTGACCTTTAAAGGCTATCAAGGACTTCAGTTAGAACTGTAGTTTATAACCTCTTTAGAACTATAATGAAACAGTCCATTTTGTCATTATATCCAATAGTGACCTGCTAGACCTAAGGGACCAAACCCAAAGGGGAAAAAACTGTCAGAAAAGCTAACACACCTGAACTTAGCTCCAACTAAGTAAGCTTGCCCGTAGGTACACAGAGATAGCTGTTATTTTTTTACCTACACCTTTTCTTCTGATCTCATCCTACTCTTGGTTCGTCCTACTCTTCCATTACCTATAGTAGGGTTACTGATGGCAGTGCCATCGCTACCCAGTGGGAATGGATATGTGACTAGTCCTGAGCCACCAGGGGGTCCATTTTCCTAGCCATGGTGATTCCTTTAGGGATGGACACAGTACCCTAACATGACTAGAAGTCCTCTTGGGACTTTTCTTCTAGGGCAACTGGGGAAGACTCTCTGATTCTTGGAAGCACAGTGCTGGATGGAAGGAAAGCTAGAGCCTATTACTTATGGCCCCAAAGGGAAGCTGATCAAAAATGAGAGAGAATGAGACAAGATCAACAACCAAAGAGAAGCGGAAACAAGCAAAACTGAGAAATAGAAAACAACAATAACATTGTTTCAGCTCATACCTGAAACCAGATATCCTTGGACTTTTCAGATATATGAACCAAACATTTTTTTTCTTTTTAGTGGAAATGTTTTGGTTTACGCTTCTGTCACTTGCAACCAAAAGAGCTTTGAGTAATTACCTTAAAAAACTTTTACTCCATTTAATGGACAGTTTTCTGTGGACTTCCATACCATTAATTCATGTAACAAAAAGTTGGGGATGGCTCCCTGGCAGATGACCCCTGTAATCCCTCTTCATTAGTGAATTAAACCCTAGGAGTAGATGCCTCTTCTTTTAAAAAGGTGATAAAGATTAATAGCTCCATACATTTCAACCAAGGACCATGCCTGTTAAAAGCACCAAGGCAATGGCTAGAGACTGTAATTCTTGTCATTAATACAATGACCTATATTTATGTAATACTTTACTTTTTTTACACGTTTGTCACATGGACCTCTTATTGGAGCACTTAAAAATCCAGCAAGGAGAAAGAAATCCTAAAGATCAGAGCAGAAATAAATGAAATAGAAACAAAGAAAACTATAGCAAAGATCAATACAACTAAAAGCTGGTTCTTTGAGAAGATAAACAAAGTTGATAAACCTTTAGCCAGACTCATCAAGAAAAAGAGGGAGAGGACTCAAATCAATAAAATTAGAAATGAAACAGGAGAAGTTACAACGGACACTGCAGAAATACAAAGCATCATAAGAGACTACTACAAGCAACTCTATGCCAAAAAAATGGACAACCTGGAAGAAATGGACAAATTCTTAGAAAGGTATAACCTTCCAAGACTGGTCCAGGAAGAAATAGAAAATATGAAAAGACCGATCACAAGCACTGAAATTGAAACTGTGATTAAAAATCTTCCAACAAACAAAAGTCCAGGACCAGATGGCTTCACAGATGAATTCCATCAAACATTCAGAGAAGAACTAACACCCATCCTTCTCGAACTCTTCCAAAAAATTGCAGAGGAAGGAACACTCCCAAACTCATTCTACAAGGCCACAATCACCCTACTACCAAAACCAGACAAAGATACTACAAAAAAAGAAAATTACAGACCAATATCACTGATGAATATAGATGCAAAAATCCTCAACAAAATAGTAGCAAACAGAATCCAACAACACATTAAAAGGATACCATGATCAAGTGGGATTTATCCCAGGTGTGCAATGATTCTTCAATATATGCAAATCAATCAATGTGATACACCATATTAACAAACTGAAGAATAAAAACCGTATGATCATCTCAATAGATGCAGAAAAACTTCTGACAAAATTCAACACCCATTTATGATAAAAACTCTCCAGAAGGTGGGCAGAGAGGGAATCTACCTCAACATAATAAAGGCCATATACAACAAACCCACAGCAAATATCATTCTCAATGGTGAAAAACTGAAAGCATTTCCTCGAAGATCAGGAACAAGACAAGGATGTCCACTCTTGCCACTATTATTCAACATAGTTTTGGAAGTCCTAGCCACAGCAATCAGAGAAGAAAAAGAAATAAACAGAACACAAATTGGGAAAGAAGAAGTAAAACTAACAATGTTTGCAGATGACATGGTACTATACATAGAGAATCCTAAAGATGCCACCAGAAAACTACTAGAGCTAATCAATGAATTTGGTAAAGCTGCAGGATACAAAATTAATGCATAGAAATCTCTTGCATTCCTATACACTAACAATGAAAGATCAGAAAGAGAAATTAAGGAAACAATCCCATTCACCATTGCAACAAAAAGAATAAAATACCTAGGAGTAAACCTACCTAAGGAGGTAAAAGACCTGTACTCAGAAAACTATAAGACACTGATGAAAGAAATCAAAGATGACACAAACAGATGGAGAAATATACCATGTTCTTGGATTGACAGAATCAATATTGTGAAAATGACTATACTACCCAAAGCAATCTACAGATTCAATGAAATCCCTATCAAATTACCAGTAGCATTTTTATAGAACTAGAACAAAAAAATCTTAAAATCTGTATGGAGACACAAAAAACCCTAAAGAGCCAAAGCAGTCTTGAGGGAAAAAAATGGAGCTGGAGGAATCAGACTCCCTGACTTCAGACTATACTACAAAGCTACAGTAATCAAGACAATATGGTACTGGCACAAAAACAGAAATATAGATCAATGGAACAGGACAGAAAGCCCAGAGATAAACCCTTGCACCTATGGTCAACTAATCTATAACAAAGGAAGCAAGGATATACAATGCAGAAAAGACAGTCTCTTCAATAAGTGGTGCTGGGAAAACCGGAAAGCTACATGTAAAAGAATGAAATTAGAACACTCCCTAACACCATACACAGAAATAAACTCAAAATTGATTAAAGATCTAAATGTAAGACAGGACACTATAAAACTCTCAGAGGAAAACATAGGAAGAACACTCTTTGACATAAATCACAGCAAGATCTTTCTGGATCCACCTCCTAGAGTAATGGAAATAAAAACAAAAAGAAACAAATGGGACCTAATGAAACTTAAAATCTTTTGCACACCACAGGAAACTACAAACAAGATGAAAAGACAACCCTCAGAATGGGAGAAAATATTTGCAAATGAATCAACAGACAAAGGATTAATCTCCAAAATATATAAACAGCTCATGTAGCTCAATTAAAGAAACAACCCAATCCAAAAATGGGCAGAAGACCTAAATAGACATTTCTCCAAAGAAGACATACAGATGGCCAAGAAGCACGTGAAAAGCTGCTCAACATCACTAATTATTAGAGAAATGCAAATTAAAACTACAATGAGGTATCACCTCACACCAGTTAGAATGGCCATCATCAAAAAGTCTACAAACAATAAATGCTGGAGAGGGTGTGGAGAAAAGGGAACCCTCTTGCACTGTTGGTAGGAATGTAAATTGATATAGCCACTATGGAGAACAGTATGGAAGTTCCTTAATAAACTAAAAATAGAATTACCATATGACCCAGCAATCCCACTACTGGGCATATACCCAGAGAAAACCATAATTCAAAACAATACATGCACCCCAATGTTCATTGCAGCACTATTTACAATAGCCAGGTCATGGGAGCAACCTAAATGCCCATCAATAAACAAATGGATAAAGAAGAAGTGGTACATATATAGAATGGAATATTACTCAGCCATAGAAAGGAACGAAACTGGGTCATTTTTAGAGACATGGATGGATCTAGAGACTGTCATACAGAGGAAGTAAGTCAGAAAGAGAAAAACAAATATTGTACATTAACGCATAGATGTGGAATCTAGAAAAATGGTACAGACGAACCAGTTTGCAAGGCAGAAATAGAGACACAGATGTAGAGAACAAACATATGGACACCAAGGGGGGAAAGTGGCGGGGGGTGGTGGTGGTGGGATGAATTGGGAGATTGGGATTGACACATATACACTAATATGTATAAAATAGATAACTATTAAAAACCTGCTGTATAATAAATTAATTAATTAAATTAAATTTTTAAAAAATCCAGCAAGGATAAATAGGCAAGGGTCCCCATTTTAATATGCATTGAACATGCACTGGTTATGAACATGGCATTGTGTTAGGTACCCATACTACAAGATTGTGTTTGACTTCCTTCCTGCCCTCAAGAGGCTCGAAGTCCAGGAGTTCAGTCAAGGTTTGCAACACAATGAGAAACCATACCCAAGGCAGCAAACGCTGGGCAGTGATAACCGGTGTGTGATTTATACTTTTATATTCATTTATCTTAACAACTATTTATGGAGTACCTATTCTGTGCCAGCCGCATTATGTGCTAGATATAGGGGAAATAGCAATGATGAGCCACCTGTATTCCCTGTACTCAGGACATGGTCCCCGCCTTTTTAGGAATAGGAATGAAAATGATTTCATGGATAAATAAAGTGATAGACAGGTAAATACTACAAGTGTCTGAAAAAGGAGCAACCACTGAGGGCAAGAAAGAGATGAGTTCTTGGAGGAGAAAAGAAAGGAAGAAAGAAAGAAAGTGGAAGGAGGGAAGGGAGGCAGGAAGGGAGGGAGGAGGAAGGAAGAGAGAGAAAAAGAAAAAGAAAGAAGGAAAGAAAGAAAGAAAGAAAGAAAGAAAGGAAAGAAGAAATCTAAGGTATAAAATATGAAAACTACCACCAATTCACAGGGACAAAAATGAGAGAGAAATATGTTAATAATACCACAAGGATTCAGTAAGACAAACCCAGATATTGAGAAATTCTGCAAGACATTGAGAAATCTTCAAAAAACAAATAGCATGAAATAAAGGGGAAGGAGGAACTGGTACAGGCTTTTAAAGATTTAAAAGACAGATATGTGAATTACATCTTGATTTTTTAAATGATCTGGAAAAAGAAAAAGACATATCACTCAAATACATTTTGCAGACTTTATCTGAGTTCTGATTTGAGCAAAGCAAAGAGGATGATTAATAAATAATCCAATGCAAAATTTGTGAAGCTTGGATATGAAGCTGATTGCAATGGAGCAACTGAAGAGTCACCAGGGTTAAGAGCTGAGCAATGGGTCTGGGGAGAGTTTTACCTTGTTAAGAACTGTTAAAGAAAAGATTATTCTGACACTTATTGAAGAACAGTAAGCCCAACTTCATTCAGGGGGACTATCGCCATAGGTGTAGGAACTACTGCAATGGGTGGGCTTTTGCAGTAGAGGAAAGATATTGGGCTCAACTTCAAATACAACAAGGAAAGGTGGGGGTTTATATCCAACAAACAGAATGTGTATTGGGGTGCGGAATGTGGTCAGTGGGTAGCAGATTACTAAAAGTGTAGTGTAATTCTTGGCTTAAACTGACCTAACAGGATTCTTGCTGAAGGCAGGCTCGGGTAATCAGATATTTCCTGGGGGATGGCGGGGATGAAAAAGGTGATCAGATATTGAGGGTGGGAGGTGCTGGTTAAACTGACTTGACAGGATTCTTGCTAAAATTGGTCAATGCAAGTGGAAGTCCAAAAGTCAAGGCCTAGTTGGGAAGAGGATTCAGAGGAGACTGACTAAAATTTCGTCAAGGAGAGATTCAAAGCAAAGAAGTGCCTTTTATAGGGAATACAGCCAACATTTTGTAACAACTTTAAATGGAGTATAATCTATAAAATATCGAATCACTACGTTGTACTTTTGAAATTAATACTGTATAAATCTACTTCAATTTTTAAAATTAGAAAAAAATTTAAAAAATTTTTTTAAAAGAACTGTCTTTTATAGCTCGTGAGGCCCAAAGCCAGGCTGTGGCAGCAGGTGACTGTCACCCCACAGTTATCAAGGCAATGGAGGAAGAGTAGTTTGACCCTCGTCTGGACTTTGACTCTAAACCCAATGCAGAGCTATCAGTGAAAGTCATGCTTTCATTCTTGTTCCAAGTTCTCTTCGGCCACAGGAACTGAAGTAAGAAGGAGAACACCAAACATTCCATAAGATAATATAGCAGAAAGAGGAGATATACACTCCAAAGTGGG
>NW_006772616.1:979665-1010283 GCF_000442215.2 Lipotes vexillifer | reverse complement strand
ATTCCTGCTTCTCTGAATTCCTCTAAACAGCTACCAAAGTGAGGTTACTGGCTTGTATGTAAAATATTTAAAACATATTTTTCTTATAGAAAAGTAATAATTTTTTTCATTAGAAAATACAGATAAGTAAAAGGGAGAGAATTTTAAACACCCATAATACCACTATCCAGAGATATTTGTACCTAGGTATATATATATCATTATATATATCATTATATATAAATATATATATATCATATATATAATTTCAATAAATACTCAGAAGGAGATCATACTAAATATACCACTTCCTCACCTACTTTTCCCTTTCATGTAGTATTATAAGTGGCTTTCCTTGTCTATAACATCATGTTAATGTTTTTAAAATATACTTTCCATTCAGTAAATTTACTAGAACTTATTTTTCTAATTTTTGTATTGCTGGACCTTTAGATTGTTTTCCATTTTTCACTATTACGGGTAATTTCGCTCCTAACCTAGTAACTAAATCTTTGCTCCTATCCACACTAATCACCTAGAAATTGAATTGCTAGGCCAAAAAGCAGGCATGCTTTTGAAATTTTTTCAAGAGGGCTCTTTCTAGAACACAAATCTCATCTTGTCCTTTCCCTAGTTTAAAATTTTAGGATCCCCATTGCTCCAGAATAAAGACCAGGCCCTTTAACATTGGATACCCAGCTCTCCGTGTCCTGGTTCTTCCTACCCCTCTGGACCTCCTTTGAGATCCCTCCCTGACTTCCATATTAAGTAGCTCCAGAGACCCCAAACTGCTGAAGCTCCTGGAATATGCCAGTCCATTTCTCTCTGTCTGGAACACCTTTCTCTCCTCTTTTGCCTACACACTTCTTTAGCCTTTAAGACTGAGCTCAGACGTTATCTCCAGGAAGCCTTGCTCTACCCTGCCAACCTTCATCAAATTCCCTGTTGGTTTAAGGGCACCATCCCTAAGTTCCCTAGATATACTATCTCCAGTACCCTGTATTGTAATTTTCTGCTTAACTTTCTGTACACAGCTCCCACCACCCCACAACCCTACTCCCATCACCACCACACACACAGAGCCAACGCACCCCTCTCCCTGCCCAGACTGTGAGCTCCCAGAGGGCTGCAACAATGCCCACAACGGATGTTTAAGAACTGTCTGTTAAATAAATGAATGGGTTAGCCATCAAGCAAAAGAAAGTATGTTTTTTTAGCAAACTCACATTGTTTCCTTTTGTAATGAGAGCAAGGATATTGCAAGTGAAAATAGAATTTTTAGAAGGTTTTCCACAGTGTCCATTTGTACATAGGCAAATACTGATGGAACAAAAGAACTAATTTCTTCTCCATCACTAATGCTCTATCCTAGTCTGAATTGATTTATCAGAGCAGAATTTAGCCTGTATCCCAGTAGCATTCCTGATAAGGAAGCTGAGATCTCTTCATTAGAGCAACAAGTGGACACATTCAGACTTGCTAGTGGGAGATCTGGAAAAATATCATGCTGGAAAATAACCGAATGAATCATTTAGCACTTATTAAAGGAACTAAAGTCAGAAACCAAAATAAGCCAAGATACATGCACATTTCCTGTTGTGAAGGTAGCTGGGGTAAACCTCAAGGGATTTGACGGTCCCAACCATGTTAGCACAAAATAGTGTCAGAAAGTTTTTAAAGACAAGGACTCATTTGTCAGGTTGCAGATGAAAATATATTCATCTTTATTTCCCCCTAGATCCCAGTGAGGAGTAAAGACTCAATGCACTGCTGCTGAATTGGTTTGCCAAAATAGTATGCTAAAATATCAAGCCCCAGGGATCGAAGTCAAGTAGCTGGAAAAAATAGAAAACTTCTGGCCTAGGAGCAAATGAAGAAGGGACGGTCCCCAGGGACTTACTTCTTAGCGGTGAATTAGAGTGGACCACAAAGGAATTAATACTGGTAAAACACATAGACCAGTGGATGGCATATGACACACTCCACACAAGACTTTTGTAAAATAAGTAAAATAAATAAATCTTCATTTCTTTATTCATTTGAAAAATATCTGTGTAGTACTTACTCTGTGCCACTCACATACTGAGAAAGACTAGTTGAGTGATTCACTACAGGTTTCCAGAGTTTGTTCAATTTAAGCAAAAACAGGTTTAAATGTATAGTAATAGTCTGACCTCCTTTTCTGCATCAGAAGGGCCTACTGGCTGGCTCTATTCTCTAGCTCCACCACTAACCAGCTGTGTGACCTTAAGTAAGATACCTAAATCACCCTAATCTCAATTTCCTTTTATGTAAAAATGGGGTGACAGAACCAAATTGGTGTTAGTGAGAATTAAATAAGGAAATCAGTATAATGCACTTTGCTTTATATTGTCTGGAACTCATAAGAACTCTTGGCTAATTTTATATTATTATTACTGTGGACTGTTGCTATCGTTGTTTCTGTTCCTCTTTTGACCATACCTTAAATTAGCCTTTAGGAATCCACTGATCTATGTTTGAGGCACAAAAGAGAACAGAACACTTTGTTTCCAATGTCAATTCTCTCTTTTTTTTAAAGATCTTTTCTTGCAATTATGAAATAAATTACAGTTTGGAAAAGTGCACAAAACATAAATGTATTATTATTTTTTTTGTTGTTGTTGTTTTTTGCGGTACATGGGCCTCTCACTGTTGCGGTCTCTCCCGTTGCAGAGCGCAGGCTCAGCGGCCATGGCTCACGGGCCCAGCCGCTCCGTGACATGTGGGATCTTCCCGGACCAGGGAATGAACCCGCATTCCCTGTATTGGCAGGTGGACTCCCAACCACTGCGCCGCCAGGGAAGCCCATAAATGCATTCTTTTACAAATAATGATCTTTGTCCGCTTACAACTTCTTCCCTCAAAGAGGTAACCACTTTTACAGTAATCATTTCTTCTTTTCTTCTTCTATAGTTTTAACACCTAAATATGCCACCCTAAGCAATATAGTTTATTCTTGCCTATTTGGGGGCTTTAGATAAATGAAATTATGCTAACCAGCTTCCAAGATGGCCCCCAGTGATCCTGGTCTCCTGGGGATGTCTCCTTACATTGAATCAGGACTGGTTTGTGTGACCAAACTCTAAGGCTATCAAAAAAGTTTACTGCAACTTCTGCGTACTTTCAGATTGTTCAATCTGAGGGGACCATAAGGAAACTAGAAGAGGCCCATGTGGACAGGAACTGAGGTCTCCCACCAGCAGCCAGCACCAACTAGCCAGCCTTGTGATCGAACCACCTTAGAAATGGATCCCCCAGCCCAAGCCAAGCCTTCAGATGATTGTAGCCCCAAAGGGCATTTGGCTACAACTTCATGAGCACTCCTGAGCCAGAAACACTCCAATCCACTCCCAAATCTCTGACCCACAAAAACCATGAGCAATGATAAATAATTTCTGTTGTATTAAACCAAGAAGCTTTGGAATAATTTGTTATGCAGCAATAGATAAATAATCAGAAATTACACAATGTGAATTCCCTTGTATCTTGATTCTTCTACTCAAAATTCTTTTAAAGATACATCTGTATGATACTGTGTGTAACTTTATTTCTATTACTGTATGGATACATTTTGCTTTGACTTCTATAAACATTTTTGTCTGGGTCGGGGGGTGGGGGGGGTTGGGGGGGGAGGATTCTTAACTTGCAGGGCTTGAGAAGGGATACCTTTTGATTTGGAGGCAGTTTTCTGCAGGTATGGGATAGCATTTGACACCTTTGAGGCCAAGTTTACCAGTGGTATTTTAGTAATCCAGATATCTTGAATAACCAAAAAACGAGAAGTTTTTGGAATGATCCTTATCTCTTTTCACTGTAAACATAGTCATCCCGAGTGACAGCCTTACTTGTCCTTCATATCACCAGAGAATTAGACAGTAGACTTCTCTGCCTCTCAAATAGACTAGAGGAAAGGATGGGGTGGAGACATACACCCTCCTGGGATATATTTTCCTCTGACTGACAATTAAAGCAAACACACTTTCAACCTGCTACAGACTCAGAAAATCATGTTTTCTTAATATTTAAGCTATTTGATCAAGCAGGAATCTTGAGTACCTTCAATCCACAGCCACCTGGGATGGCTCAGCCCTTTGTACTCTGCTACCATTTCAGTAGGACACACAAACTAACTAAGAAATGGGGACTGCAAATCAGTTACCTGGGAAAAAAGTAAGAATATGAATTCCATTTCTAAGTATCTATACTACAGAAATACTCTCACAAAGATGCGAAGATGTATATACAAGGAATTTTTTTGCAATGTTCATTATTCTGGAAAACTGGGTCCATGGCACAGAGGCTATAGTTAAATTATGATGCATTCTTACAGCTGAATTCTATGCAAGTGAGACAGTGAGAATGAGCTCTATGGGCAGACATAGAAAGATGTCCAAAATAAATTTTACATGAAAAAAAGCACATTGCAAACAATATATGTCAATTCTATTTTCATTTAAGGAACAAACTTTGCGTGTGTCTGTGAGTGTGTGTGTGTGTGTGTGCGCGCGCGTGTGCGTGTGATGGTGTATATAAATTAAACCATTAACGGCTATTATTGGGGCCGAAGGAGGAATTATAAAGAAATTTCACTTTCAAAATCATACATTTTGTAATCTCTTATTTTGTAACAACATACATACATGGCTTTTAAAAGTAAAGGGGAAAATGGTTATTTTAAAATTTGCCATTTGGGTCAGTAACAAGAATGGCAATGATTATGATGAGAAAAAGTGATAAATTATAGATTTAACGCTTAGGACTCGCTTTAGTGCTTGACATAGGACCTTCTTGTATCCACGCTTCCCAATTATTTCTACAATTAATCAAAGAGCTGTGAAAACCAGACAGCATAAAAAAGCTGAGCCATAAATGACTAAAGTATATATTTCCTTTATCATACTCCCTTTTTAAAATTTTCACGAGCAATATATATTCATTTTAGAAGACTTGGAAAAGACTCCAATAAACAAAAAGAAAAAATTATCTGTAATTGAACCACCAGAGAGAAATACACTTAGTATTTTCCTGGACAGCTGTCCAAATTTATTACTAATGTTACTACACACACACAAACACACACACACGCACGCACACACACTATTCTCTTCTTTTGTAACCAATTTTTCTTTACACAGTATATTTTGAACAGCCTTTTATATTAAAAATATACTCATCATAATTATTAAGCCTACACAGTATTCCATTATATCAAGAGTATATAAAGTGGTTTTCATAACAACTCCTGGATTTAGAGGTAAATTTTTACTGAGTTTGCAAATACCCAAAACATGTATGAGAAATTGTATGGACAGTGCATGCACATTTTTCTAGAGAGGGAGGCCACATTTCTTCTCAGATTCTCCAAGGATTAACTAATAACTAAAGAAGGGGAAAAAAAGAGTTGAGTCACCCTATGATATAGCTGTACAAGAGATGTTATGACTATCTAATCAATGCCTTCTTGATCGTTTTGTTTGTATCCAGTTTTCACTGTTATAAACAGTGCCGTAAGTAAATTTAGGAGTTTTCAATTCCGATGTTGGGGAAAAATGAAAGGTATGGAGTACTGCGATATTATTGAGACTCTTTGTGTTGAAAAACAGGTGAATGTGCTGCAGTTCAAACATCTATGCAGAAGACATTTTCTTAGAGTCATCAAAGTAGAGATTAGAAACCCCCAGACACTGGAACCCGACAAGCTTAATTACACAAAACCTGTCACTGGCTGCCAAACCTCAGACAGTGATCGGCAGAATAAAAGCAGAAAATTCAGAATAGGAAATGAGAGAGAAAAAAACAGCAACAGCTCAGCCATAAAAGAAAAAAGAATGAAATAATGCCATTTGTAGCAACATGGAGGGACCTAGAGATTATCATACTAAGTGAAGTAAGTCAGAAAAAGAAAGATAAATATATGATATTGCTTATATATGGAATCTTAAAGAAGAACACATATGAATTCATTTTAAAAACAGAAATAGATTCACAGATAGAGAAAACAAACTTATGGTTACCAAAGTGGAAAGGGAGGGGGAATAAACTAGGAGTTTGGGATTAACATATACACACTAATATATAAAAGAGATAACCAACAAGGACCTACTGTATAGCACAGGGAAATATACTCAATATCTTGTAATAAGCTATAAGGGAAAAGAATCTGAATCACTTTTCTGTATACCTGAAACTAATACAACACTGTAAACCAACTATACTCCAAAAAACAAAAAAGAAAAGAAAAGAAAATGGGAAAAAAAGATAGGAACAGGATGGGGAAAAAGAAGGAAATTAGTGTAGTGAACATCAGTTTTTTGATTGAGTCAGCCTTCCTTCCTTTTTTCCTTCTTCTCTTAAGAGCACCTCCCTTCCCCTTTGGGAAACTGCCCCACCTCCATCACATGTGGTATTGGTACATCTGTCAATCAACAGTACCCAACTCCCTCTGGTCAAAGGGGTGAACTGCTGACCCAAGCTATACCAAAAAGCTTCTCTCATCCAGAAAGCTGAATCTCCTACAGAAACCCCAGGAGGGAAGACCACTGGAGTTGAGTCATCTGATAGCAGTACCCTACAAAATCAACCCATGGGTTCCTGCTACAGAGATCTCCCAAGGACCCCTGGTTCCTGCCCTTCCCCAGACATGATTGTTCAACTCTTCCTTCTGATCTCCAAGTCCCACAATATTATTCCAGTTAGTTCCTTCTTTTTGCTTTACTTGGTGAGAGTCAGTGTCTATTGTTGGCAACAACCAAAACACAAGTCCTAATACAGTTAGAACTAGACTCATAGGTAGAATGAGAACATACGGCCCACCCCTTGATTTTTGTTGTTGTTTAAAACACACACACACACAAACACACACAGGCCCAATAATGCCAAGATATCTGGCTAAGGTCTCACAACTGCTGGTGATAGAGGCAGGACCAGGCACAGATCTGTCCTCAATAGAATATAAAAATCTTAAGAACAGAAACAGGATCTTGTTTCATGGTGAGAACCCCATCCTTAAAACAGTGGTGTGCACAACCTAGGTATTCAACAAATGATTGCTGCTACCGTTGTATAGTCATTTTTTTTGTTTCCTGACTTAAAAATAAGGAAACATGTCCAGGGTATACTGTTAAATAAAAAATGCACTTCACAAAATGCTATGTATTGTGTGATCTTACTTTCGTAAACTTAAAATGTACTTTAATATTTATAATTGCATTGTGTAAAAAAAATGATCTGGAATTAGGTTCCCCATCCTAACTGTTAAGAGTGGTCATCTCTGGCAGAAGAAAAGAAGTAAGATTTTTTTATGTTTCAGTGTAATGTGAATTTTTTTGCAGTTTAAATATATCACTTTTGTGATAAGAAAATAATTGTTTAACTTAAGGAAAGGGAATGAGGGGAAAGAAAGAGAGAAAAAAGGATGAAAAAGATATAAAGATAAGGAGGGAAGTAAACAGGAGGAAGCAGAAGGGGATGAGAAGGCAGAAGGACAGTGACACCCCCTGTGGCGCTCTTCCATGGATTCCTTGGTGATCCTCAGGACGGTTCACCAGTATTCCATTTTCCTTCTTCCAGGCACATGGTAAGACTGAACTTCCCATACCCTTGAAGTTAGACTTGGCCATGTGTCTTGGTTTGGCCAAAAAAAAGTGAATGAAAGCAAGTCATGTCACATTCAGGCAGAAGCCTTTAATGGTCAGTGATCTGTCACATTTTCTTCCCTTATCTACAGCAATCACTGATGGTAGAGACTCCTTATGACCTGGGTCCCCGAGTGAGGATGACAAGAAACACAGTCTCCCACCAGCTCCAACCCATGATGGATATGGAGCATAAGTGAGAAATAAAGTTTTATTTAAGCCACTGAGATTTAGGGATACGTATTTTTATAACCTCAGCATATCATGGGGTATATCTATCCCAGAGCTAGATACCACTGTCTCAAAAGATCTCTGTTATGGACTGAATGTTTGTGTCCCTCCCCTACCTCAAATTCATATGTTGATGCCCTAATCCTATCAGATGTATATTTGAGATGGGGCATTTGGGAAGTAATTAGGTTTATATGAGGTTATGAGGGTGGGGGCCTTATGATGGGATTAGTGCCCTTCTGAGAAGAGACACCAGAGAGCGCTCTCTCCACCTCTCTCCACTATATGAGGATGCAGCGAGAAGGCGGCCATCTGCAAGTCAGAAAGAGAGTCCTGGTCGAAACCCAACCAGGCTGGCACCCTGATCCTGGACTACCCAAGTCTCCAGAATTGTGAGAAATAAATTTCTGTTGTATAAACCACCTAGTCTATGGTATTTTGTTATGGCATCCCAAGCTGACTATTACAATCTCCTACAGAAAGTCAATGCTGTGTCAGTGTTAACCAAAGAGCCCGGGACTATTTCTCTAGCATTGTTTATGTGATTCTCTCTCTCACCCCATGCATCACCACCATGGCCACCCCATTTTGCCAAGCTTATACAATTCTATTAGAAGTTATCTGAGTATTTCATGATGCTACTGCTATATTTTTAGCTCTCTTTTGTACGTGACCAGCTCCGTTTTTCTCTAAGAAGCTTTCTTGGACTATTCCATCCACCCACATACAAGTCTAACCTAGATCTCTTTCCTAAAAGTTCTTGTCCCACCCAGGGCTTGTCATTTTGCACATTTTTTGTTTGGTTGGTTAGTTGTTTGGTTTTCGAGGATTTTTTTAGTTAAAAAAATTTTTTTTTTACTTTTGGGATAATTTTACATTTACAGAAAAGTTGCAAAGATAGTACCAAGGGTTTCCACATCACATTCACACAGTTTTCCCTTATGTTAACATAGCCATGGTACATTTGTCAAAATTAAGAAATTAATACTATTAATTAAACTATAGTCTTCATTCAGATTTTCCCAGTTTTCCTACTAATGTTCTTTTTCTGTTCCAGTACCTAATCCAGGATACCACATTGAATTTATTCATCAAATATCCTTAATCTCCTAAAGTCTGTGACAGTTTCTCAGCCTTTTTTTTTTAAGACCTTATAACTTTTGAGGAGTACTGGACAAGTATCTTGTAGAATGTCTCTCAATTTGGGTTTGTCTGCTGTCTTCTCAGAGCTAGTCTGGGATTATGGATTTGGGGAAGAATACCACAAGGTGAGGTAAGCTTCTCATCATATCATATCAGGAGTATATAATATCAACATGACATCATTAGTGATGTCAACCTTGATTGTTTGGTTAAGCTGATGTCTACCATATTTCTCCACTGTATAGTTACTATTTTTCCCTTTCCATATTTTTTTCTTTGGAAGAGGCACCAAGTCCAGCACACACTCTAGAGCAGGAGAATTAAGGTCCACTACCATCTCGGGTGCACCCTCTCTCTCTCTCTCTGTCTCTCTCTCTCTGTCTCTCAGCTCTTGGGGGAGTCAGCTGCCATGTCAAGTAAGCAACAAAATGGAGAGGATCATATGGCAAGGAAATGAAACCTCCTGCCAACAGCTACACGAGTGAGTTTGGAAGTGCATTCTCCAGCCCCAGCTGACATCTTGACTGCACACTCATGAGAGATCCTGAGTCACAAATATCCAGCTAAGTCAGTCTCAGATTCCTGAACCTAGAAACTATGTGAGCTATTAAATGTTGGTCATTTTGGGGTGATTTGTTGTACAATAAGAGATAATGAATTCACCAGGCAATACTTTCACCTCTTTTTCTTTGGCTTTTCTATATATATCTTCTTTGTTCTCTCCTCTCTTTTCATGTAATTCCTCAACTTCATGCCCTAGGCTGAAATAGCCACTTATATCTTCCTAGGTAATATCTTCTTGGTTCAGGGCACCAGACAGCCCTGAAAAGCAGTCTGTCAGTTGTAAATTCTAGGGATAGAGAAACCCACTGGCCCTAAATGGGTCATGTGACTGACCACTCTGGTCCAATTAATGTGGATGAAGTCAAGTTGTAGAAACACAGCTGCCTGGGGTCCAATCCTCTGCACGTATGGAGAGGGGCAATTGTCAGAGGAAGAGGGTAAAAATGGGCGTGGCAGACACACCACCAGTATCCAACTCTAAATGCCTCACACACTCAAAGGAGTGAAAGACATAAGTGTTCCACTGGACCCCATAGTCAGGAACTGATGGTGAGATGGAAATGTGGAGAGTTGGGGAACCTCCTCAGGATCTTCCAAAACAGGCTAAACCTACATTCATATGGCTGGACTGATTCTACCTAGAAATGGCAGGGAGGATAATATTTTTTTAAACAAGGGGTAACCTTATAGACAATGTGTGAAATGTAGCATGTTATGTTATAAACCATGGAGTTCATGGCTATGTAATCCCAGTCTCCATGAACATCCAGGGATATTTTCAGCCCCAAACTCAGTAAGTCTTTGATTTGTTTGTCAGTAAGGTGATAACTCTTACAAGGATTGGTATAATAATAAATACACCGTGGGTGAACTCCTCAAGGCAAAGTGTGAACAAAGGAACAAGTGTCAGAATGAGTTAATACTATGCTTGGATGGAGTTTCCTTAGGGTTTCCAGATGTTGAAGACGTCTAGCTCACTTTACTAGTTTGTGTCTAGCAATAGCAGAATGTTAATGGCCAGTCCTGTTGACATCTACCTCTCTGCCATGAGGCAATGGAAATGGCAAAAGCTGTGTCACAAAGTAACAGTCTACAAGTAGATATAATTTCTGACACTGCATAGATGAACTAAAATTAGCTTTTACAATGTAAAAACTGCCTGGGATTTTCAATCACTTTGATATTTTAATCTAGATGTGATTAATACACACACACACACACACACACACATATCGAAGTAACTGGGAAAGTAATTACATATGCAAAATTCAGAAACCATCACCAACACAGGTTGTGTGCATTTATTTCAATGCTATTTAAAATATCCTTGAGATTAAGGATGCAAAGTGAATCCCTTTCGAGTGCAAAGTTATCTTGTTCAGTTCACAGCTAGCCTCCTGCTAATCATTCCCTCCAGATTCGGTAGAAAGGGCTGATCACGTCAATAATCAAGATTTGCTCAAACAAACTCCCCACCCCCCAAAATCTTCTGAGTCATCAGGTTGTAGCTGGAAAACATGAGACATGAGCTGCAGAGTTCTATGAGTTTAAAAATATCCTTTCGACTTTTTTTAAGCCTGTTCTCTTGAATTTGACTATGGAATTTCAGCGCTCTTCTTCTCATAGCTCTTATCTTTAGAGAGAGAATCACACCTCAAACAGAGGCAATAATACATGTCTACCACAAGGATAAAGCTTTACAGAGAGGGAACACCTAGGAGACACCAGAGATGACATTGCGCAGCTTATACGGTTGGGGCCTTGTTGGTCCTGTGCCTTTTTGCTCTCAGCTCCATTCCTTAGGGAATGACATTCCTCAGACTCTGTTGACTGCCTCTGGCTCTGTTGACTGCCTCTGGCTTTCAGGCAGTTTGGCCAATGGCAGGCATTGATGCAAGACTGAAGGATAAGAAGAGGGCAGAAGCTGCTTACTTCCTCATTACTCTCTGCTTTACAGGGTACCTCTGAGATGGTTGTATCTGCTTTGTAGTTTCCTTTCTGCAGGCTAGCCCGTCTCTTCCTGACCCCAGTTCCTGTCCGGCAGCTTCCAGCATATGGCCCCAAACACTGGGCTTTGCTAACATATCAAATAACTTATTTGGAAACTTCCTCTCTCCAGTCCTAGGGCTGGGACTAGCTTTCCACTGTTTCTAATCTCATGTCCCCTGTATCACTTTTCAGCTTTTTCATCAGCTGTGTAACCAACCCTCTATATTAATTCCTCCGTTTAAGACACCTAGAGTAATTGCAGTTTTCTTGTCTGGACCATAAATGACACACAAAACCAACACACACGCATTCAAAAGTCAAAAGTAACAAAACTGTATGATTAGATGAGTAAATTGAATAGTGCAAAAAGTGTTCACAGAAGGCAGAAATCAGAGAAGCCTAGACATTAAGTTTTTCTATGGTTCATCACAGTTCCCTGTGTGACCTTTCTTCTACATCCTGACATTACAGCTTTAGTGTCTACAAAGAATAGCTTTTCCTCTTAGTATTATCCAGCCAAATTTCTGAGGACTTATCAAGTTATGTCATCCTTGACATAGGATGCTGGTTTCCCTTACTTACGGTCCAGTCAGCCCTGGCCCCAAAGGACTGAACACAACAATAATGCTAGCTGATATGCATTGAACATTAACTCTGGGTAAGGAAACTTTTATCAGTTATCTCATTTATTTTACAACACAACCTCATAAGGTAGGTGCTATTATTATTTCCCTTTTTAAGATGGGAACTTTCAGGCTTAGAAATTAAACATGCTGTCTCTGAACATGGTTGCCTACTGCTGCATCTTCGGTGAGGACTGCATCTTCACTGGCCCTGTTCCTCCTAGAAGGCCCAAGGAGGAAAGGTTCTAGTAGATACTGAGAACAGTGGAAGATCCAGAGGAGGGAGCCTGGCTGTGGAACATCTTGCAAATCAGGTCCAGGAGGAACATTTAAACATTCATTAGATACTCTGTTAAGGGAATGATATTAATATAAAGCATAACCTTTGTAGTTAGTGGCAACTGATTCAGTTTGGATTTTTTTTAAGAAAGGCCTTGGCCTGCTTCTAGAGGGATCTGAAGACCTTCTCTTACTTAAAATGAACAGTATCAATATTGTGTTCAGAGTCTCCACATGAACACAATTTTTTGAAGCCTGTTGATAATTCCTATCATTAAAAAAAAAAGGCAGAGTTACCAAATTTAGAAATCAAATAATCACACCCTCCCAAAGTAAACTCATTACCATCTACCTCCACCTCCATATAAAATGCATAGAAAAACAATTTGGGTTATTTTTACTGGATGCCTAACCACAGCCCAATGCATTGCAGTGATCTTTCCTGCATATCACGTTGAAAAGAGTAAATACGCAATTTTCACACAGAGTGATGGATAATATCATTTTCCTGTACGGATATCTGCTAAGGTTTTTTAAAAAATTTAATTACACCTGTTCAAAGTTAGGACCTCTGGGCTTTTGAATGAGTCAGTAAAAAGCAAAATTGAGCCCACAATCCACAATCCCCTACGCACAGATGTGTGTGTGCGCGCGCGCGCGCGCACACACACACACACACACACACATTCATTTACACAGGTGTATGCATTCATTTGACTCCCTTGTTGGAAGGCAGAAAGTATAAACCTGTACATCTACCCAGGGATGAAGATCTGATCTGCAGAATGAAGGATGAAATGAAGAATTTAAAAATACGCCCACGGGCTTCTCTGGTGGCGCAGTGGTTGAGAGTCCGCCTGCCGATGCAGGGGGACACAGGTTCGCGCCCCGGTCCTGGAAGATCCCACGTGCTGCGGAGCGGCTGGTCCCGTGAGCCGTGGCCGCTGAGCCTGCGCGTCCAGAGCCTGTGCTCCACAACGGGAGAGGCCACAACAGTGAGAGGCCCACGTACCGCAAAAATAAATAAATAAATAAAAATAAAAATACATCTAATGAGAACAGCAACCTCTTATCAACCTTGGCTGTGCAGAGCTACAGATGGTCCAATGAAGTAGATTAAGGAGGAAGTCACGTGGCCACCACTGACATTAAGCCCTTAGAGACCTGCCCACTCCAGGGAGCAGAGCATTCTTGCAGAAGGATGGAGTTCCAGGTTGGAAAATAGGGAAACACACTTTAATACTTGGTGTATATAAAAAAAGATGGGAAAAAGTACCTTTTCTCACCCCTGTAAACAGGAAGTCTAATTAAAGTGTCAGGAGTCAATTTGAGCATCTTTGGTTTAGAATTTGAATGCAATAATGTGCCATTTTATACCATGAGGAGGAATTCTAAGAAAGGTAGAAGGTGTATCTGAATCTGGTTTACTTTCCAAATTCAAATTAATTTCCTTAATTTCCAAATTTTATGGTGTTGTGAACAGAACTCTATTGGAAAATCGAGGCTTACCTCTAACTCTGCTGTCTTGGGCACATTATTTGATTTCAATTTATAAAATGGGCATATTAACCCTTGCCTTATAGACAGGGAAAGTGCTCAGTCGTTATGTTCTGGTATACACCAATGTGGCTATACCAAATGTTAAAATATTTAGATATTTTTTCACTGACTGGTACACAACTACATCCCTTGACTCATGCCTGATAACTGTCCCCAAACTGCTGTCCTAGACACCCAGATTTATTTCTCAGAATCTCCTGGACTGGACCTAGACCTCTTCAGCAGCTAAGGAGTTGAAGCCTGACCCTGCAGAGAGCCCCTGAGGCCCTGCTCCACTGCCAAGGCCAGTGTGGGCCTTGACTGGTCAGTGGTGCTCATACCAATACTGGTTATCAAGTATTTTAAACACGACCTTCACAGGGTGGTGTGGAAATGGAATGGCATCATGCATCAGGATATGCATTAGAAATCATTCAACTCTCTGCACGTGTTACTGTCCTAGAGAAAAGCTACTTGTCGCACAAGCTCACACTCAACATTAGAACATTAGAAGAATGTTCTGCTACATTAGAAGAATAACTTGGACTTTTAACTTCCAACCCAGTGACATCTCCGGATAAGGCATTATTCATTTTGTAAAGTCATATAAGACACAATCATAACCTTCAAGAAGGTTCTGCTAACATTAGAAGAATAACTTGGACTTTTAGCTTCCAACCCAGTGACATCTACAGATAAGGCATTATTCATTTTGTAAAGTCATATAAGACACAATCATAACCTTCAAGAAGGTTCTGCTACATTAGAAGAATAACTTGGACTTTTAGCTTCCAACCCAGTGACATCTACAGATAAGGCATTATTCATTTTGTAAAGTCATATAAGACACAATCATAACCTTCAAGAAGGTTCTGCTAACATTAGAAGAATAACTTGGACTTTTAACTTCCAACCCAGTGACATCTACGGATAAGGCATTATTCATTTTGTAAAGTCATGTAAGACACAATCATAACCTTCAAGAAGGTTATGATTAGTCTAGTCCCGAGACTAATTTGAAGAGAGGACATAGGAGCCAATCTGAAAGAGCTCCCAATGGTCAAAGTTAAAACAACTGAGCAACAAGATAAGTAACAACAGCACTGGATTATAACCCAAAGAGTAACATAAATATTTATATGTCTATAATGATATGAAAAAAATGAGAAATAAGTAAGTAAATTAGGGAGAAGAAATACATCTTCCTTACGGAAGAATCCTAAGTAATATATATTAATATCCCCTTCTCAACTAATACCGCTCCCCTAGACTGTCCACTTTGGAGACTATTTTACTCTAGGATGATGGTTATTTGGGTGCTGTTGAGTATTTAATCTCTCCCTCTTTCACTTCATCACACACACTTTCTGAGTAGTATTTTGACCTCTCCTGTGGAGGGATTCTCCATTATTTGTAATTGTGGGGCTGGTAGAAAAGGATGGCTATTCCCAGAAGCTACCTCTCACTGCTGTTTCCTAAAACAGAAACAGAAGAGATCAAACGTTGCCCTCCCCCCCCACATATACACGACCTATCTCACACTTTGAATCTCACAAGCATGATGCAAAGATGGTGGAAACCATCGGAGGTTGAAAATCTGGTGGTGTCTTGACCAGACCTAAGCTACAGCTCCTGCTGCCAAGCCTCTGAAATTTCCTTGCTTTCTGTTTTCCAAGCCTGTTTTTCTAGCCTGCTTTTAATTCTGTAAGCCCTTGATCTCCTTCCAATTGATTCATTCCCTTTTTACTTAAGATAGCTGCTGTCCATGTCTGTTGTCTGCAACCAAGAAGCTGACAAAGTTCTTTTATTTGTGTTTATGCATCCAGCTAGCACAGTTGTTCTAAACTTCAGTGTGTCTCAGAATCACTAGGAGGGCTCATTAAAAATGCTCCACTTTCAGAGAGCTCATCTGGTAGGTCTGAAGCAGTGCCCAGGAATCTGATTTGAGTAAGCACTGAAAGCACAATGTTTTTACTTGCTGGTCTCTACTGCAGTGTTTTGAGTACTGTATATGGGATTCACTGACCTATCCTCTTGCCTAATACAGAGCCTGGCTGGCACAGAGTAGGATCACAGGAAAGTACTTTTAGACACAACATTCATCCTCAGTCCCACCAGCACTCCCAGGTGAATGCAAAACCACCTTCACTTGTGACTGCCCCCTCATCTTAATGGTAGACAGTATAATCTCAGAATTCAAAGCCTACTATGTAATTTTTAGGTTATGATAGCCACATAAATAAAGGTAAAATGAAACAGGTGAAATTAAATTTAATGATCTATTTGTTTAATCCAATATATCTAAATTATTACCATTTCAAGATGTAATCAACAGAAAACCTTTATTAACGAGATACTTTATTTTCTCTTCTCTACGGCAGTGTGTGTTTTCCACTTTTAGCATATCTCAACTCAGATCTCAACTCAGGTCTCAATAGCCATGTGACAAATGGCTGCCAATTGGACAGCACAGCCCTACATACAGTATACCTCTCTCAGGTATACGTAGAACACATTAGTTCATTAAAAGCTCTGAGAATTCTATCTTAAGATTCTATCCTAAGAAGACCTACTTAAGTTTCCTTATCTCATTATTTCTCAAACCCATCTGACCATGGAGCACACACACACACACACACACACACACACACACACACACACACGCTGATTTTGGGACACCTATTTAAATCCTATAGAATTAGTCCTTCCGAAACATTTGTTATAAAAAATAATATATGTATGTATATGTATAACTGAATCACTTTGCTGTATACCTGAAACTAACACAACATTGTAAATCAACTAGTGCAATATAAAATAAAATTTTTTAAAAAATTAAACACTTTCTTTTGAGCATTCCAAAGGAAATCACTACTTAGATATAAACCTATGCAGTAGAATCTAGATAACATGGTGAGGGTGTGCATATGAGGAAATGTATGTATGAGGGTGTACATGTGGTGTCTAAGAGTATTTGTGAGTTTATATGGGTGAGAGCGTGCGTGTTGTGTTGTGAGAGTATGTATGCTTGCTGGAAATTGTCAAAAGAATTTTTTAAGAGTAAAACTGAAATGCGTTATTTTTTCTGTCATGATAGTTTCTAAGGTAAAATGTTATTTAATCTATTTCCTCATGAAAATTACATTCTTTAGATGAATATTTTAAATTTTTAGTATATTTTTTCTTAACTCTTAAAGATGAACCAAAGAACAACTGCTTGGGGGAAGGAGGAATTGTAGCATGACTTTCTTTCTGCTTTTTGTAGTTGGAGTAAAATTAATATAGTTAAGGTTAGCGGGAGAAATTTCAGGAGTTACACATTTGACAAAAATAATAGTTAAGAAGCATATACTGAAATTCCTTATATTTAATGGTTAGAATGATACAGTATCTTTAAGAACTGAGTTTCAGTCAAATGTTCCTTCTTATTTTTAATATTTAAACAAAAAAAAACCCAAAGTGCTACCACTTCTCAGACAAATCCTGAATCATCTTCCCAAATGCAGAACGTTGTGAACTCAACTGTTTTTTTATTACATAGAGTTAGGAATATACTCCCCCCCAAAATATGATGAAGCAACTCCCAGGGGAAGGAAGGACTTTGAGTATCCCATGTGGAGTATGTCCTTAGCTCAGTACATATGATGGGAATGAAGGTCCCTGAGATGTTCATTAGTGCTAATGGGAGGGTCGTGGCCAAGCCACATAAAAAGTGTGCAGCTTTGGAAGTGTCGGATTATTCAGACAGAACAGCTAGCATCTGAGTGATCAACACCTTTAGCATTTGTCGTTTGGGGACCTCTTCTTTTTCAGAGAGTGTCTTCCTGTCGTTTTTAGTTGGTCTTCACGTCACTTTTTTGAAAGCAGAATACTTTTCCAGAGATGGATAAAATGGTAGATTATTTTACTATAATTATCAGCGTGGCCAAAAGAACTGAAAGTTCTCGAGTCTTTTCCTTATTCCTTTCAGATTCAGAAGGTAGGTTTGGAAACAATATGTAGTGTCATTAAGGAACCAATAGCAGAGTCATTTGGACTTTGCTTTAGAAAGTCGATGACAAAGACGACTCTTTGCCAAGTACCTTGATTGATCTCTAGAGTCTAGATTTGGTGGAGACCGCTGCTGGCAACACGAGGTCGGACCAGATGACACATATGATGGGACACAAAAGTACACATTAAGCCAAGTGTTCATGTTCCGATACTGACTCATGACTCATGATGTAACCTTGAATAACTTCTCTAACACAGCTGCCCTAATGGGTAACATGGTAACAAATTCATCCTTCACAGAGTATTGAAGCTCTGTGAATTAGTATATATAAGCCAAACCTAGAATTGTCCTGGTGCTGTTTATTACTCAGATATTCAGATTTGGAAGCAGGGAAAGACACTCCATCCCACCACATATTTAATAACATGACAGAGAATCTTAAGCACTTTGTAAGTACCTCCAACCACGATGACTGTTTAGAGTCTTACGTGTTTTGACAGTTGTGTCAATGACCTTAGCCTTTAATGGGGATCAACTACAACAGATATGTCTAAATGACCAATGGCTGGCCCTCGATGGAACAAAGGTTGCTTTTCAATAACCTAAGTGATTTGGCCTGTGTAGTTCTGTAGACATGATGACAGAAATGAATTCAAAATAGGAAGATTCTTACATCGTGAGTTTGAGGAAAATAGCAACTAGAGACTGAAACTGTATTATCTAACATTGGAAATAAGTCTGTTTCTTTGATGGCATAGCAGATGAAGCAACTAACTTTTAGGGATGCTTTTGTGCAAACATCTTTCTTTGAAGTAAAGGGAACTGCTCACTTTTTGTTTGTTGGGTGGATGTGTGTGTGTGTGTGTGTGTGTGTGTGTGTGTCTGTGTTTTCAGTGTACACTGATTGAGTTTGCTTATGCTACAACTCTGCTATCAAAACCTGGAGGTCAAGAACTGTGTTTTTAATACCCACTGCATAGGAATAAGTATTTAGAGGGTGATTTTGTTTTTCAAACATAGACTTTTTTTAATTTATTTTTTTATACAGCAGGTTCTTATTAGTTATCCATTTTATACATATTAGTGTATATATGTGCTTATTACTTGTTTTTCTTGTTAGTGCGGTAACTAATTGTAGCTTTTAATGTAATTACTGATTAGAATAGCTTTGAGCCATTGAACAGAAATATGTTGGATCACTGCTCTGGAGTCCTGGACAAATACTTAGGAGGGTTCCTATCAGGGTCTTCCTAGATCTTGATTCTGAGTTCTTCCTCTCATCTCACTGCCCAAATTCAGGCTAACAAAGTTCCTATCCCTCTCTCCCCATCCAGCTGTGGCCAGTGGCCATCAAGAGTCTGTTGGGAGGCAGACACCAGCAACCTAGTCTGTCTGCTACTGCCTGAAGTCTGGCCTGGCCCACACTGCAATTCCTCACTCTTCCTTTGTGACTCCATAGTCACACCTGTGATTTCAGGTATCTAGTTGCACAGGCCATTCTGAAACCTACTCAGCTCTCTTCATTTGCCAAGGTGGCGTGTGCTGATCATGGGAATGTGAACCACAGAACTCCAAGTGCAGGGAGGACTATTGACTAAGCCTCAGCTGCTAGGTCTGACGTGCATCACTGTGCTTGGGCTAAGGCCACGCTTCCCGTGGCCAGGGACTGACTGGACGGAAACTGAGGTAGGCCCATTCCTGGAGGGCACAGAGCTCCTCTGATGGGTGACTTTAGATTGAGAACTCTTGATGGCCTTGCCAAAGTTTCCTTAGAACTGCATTTAGAACTTTTCTCTCTTTTTCATTGGGAACAGATTTGCAATAAGGTAGGGGAGAGGGTCACCCAGCCTCTCAATTTTCTCTCACAGCCATTTCCCATAATCAATTTTGTACAGTTAATCCTGTGTTAGCATTTGTTTCTGAAAGGACCCAAACTAACATATTGAAGCTGGACTTTTATACTAGGAATGGCAAATTGTATACAGGGATATCAATCCTATGAGGAATTCTGAAACTGGAACAGCCCTTCAGAGTTGTCCCACTGCCCCAGTGGTATGGCTCTTAGAGCCCTGTGTTGAGAAGGATTCTGAAGTTACAGGGTTTAGGCAAATGTACTGCCACTCCTCCTTTCTGTGCCCATGACAGACATTACTAATTGATCATACCTATGTATGGAATAGAGCAGTGCTGAGTTAGCAATCAGTCATCAGCACAAGCGCTTATGGATGCCAGGCACTTGTCATTATGTTTCAGACCTGCCTGCAGAACCTAAGTGTGAAAGTGTTGTATCATGATGGTTTGATTTTATGAAATTCAGTCTTTTATGAGGATTCCTTTGTCAAGGTTTTCTAGCAACTCCCAGGGAATGATTGCATGTTCCATGAGTCTGTGCTGGTTGATGCATGCCATCTCCATCAGTCATCCAGCTCTGCATCTTTGCACTCCCCACTTGTCACTATCACGATGGAGCAGGCCATTTTCTACCATTTCTAACTTTTTTTTTTTTTTTTGTGGTACGCAGGCCTCTCACTGTTGTGGTCTCTCCCGTTGCGGAGCACAGGCTCCGGACGTGCAGGCTCAGCGGCCATGGCTCACGGACCCAGCCGCTCCGTAGCAAGTGGGATCCTCCCGGACCGGGGCACGAACCCGTGTCCCCTGCATCGGCAGGTGGACTCTCAACCACTGTGCCACCAGGGAAGCCGACTTCTAACTTTTTTATTAAATAACTTAAAATTTTTTTATTATTATAAATGCTTTATTTTTTTTTAACATAGAGGAAGCTTGGTGGTGAATATGTAGCCATTTGATGTTTTTATGACTAAGAGTTAAAGCTCAGGCTCTCTTTCTTATAGAATGTAAATGTGCACCAACCCATGTATATGTAATTGTTATCAAAATTAAGCTTAGTCACTAAAAGAAGATTCGCTATCTGAACTTTCTTCTGTATTTTCTTCACCTTCACCATTAGGCACTAGACCATCTGGCCTCTCAAGAAAACCTGAGTCTAGTCCTTCCGATATCATTTTGCTTCTTTTTGCTGTCACTGGAACACCCACTTGAACCATTTTGAGGTATCTGGCATATCTTGGATCCTTGACTACAGTTAAGATATATTCTGGTGTTACTTCACTTTCCCATGTCCAGAGTCTTGTAAACTGCTGTGATTGCTCTGAAGTGGTTTCACAGTGTGTTTCATTTGTGATCCTAGTGACACTTATAAGAGATACTTCAAATGTGACATCATCTAGCCCTGGGATAGATGTCAATTTTGCATCTAAAATATTGAGAGTTGTTTCAATTTGCTGGATACGAAGAGAAGGGTCTGCCAGTTTCTCCTCACAAACTGTAGAGAAGTGGTTGAGGAACCATACAGTATGCATCACAAATTGGTTTAGAAATGCCACCATTTTTTTTTTTTTTTTCGGTACGCGGGCCTCTCACTGCTGTGGCCTCTCCTGTTGCGGAGCACGGGCTCCGGACGCACAGGCTCAGCAGCCATGGCCCACGGGCCCAGCCGCTCTGTAGTATGTGGGATCTTCCCGGACCGGGGCAC
The DNA here is from genome assembly GCF_000442215.2 of Lipotes vexillifer. Lineage (NCBI taxonomy): Eukaryota > Metazoa > Chordata > Mammalia > Artiodactyla > Lipotidae > Lipotes > Lipotes vexillifer. The sequence continues at coordinate 988,734 of NW_006772616.1, read as the reverse complement.
GAACCCATGTCCCCTGCATCGGCAGGCGGACTCTCAACCACTGCGCCACCAGGGAAGCCCCGCAACCATTCTTTTCTGTTGAATAGCTGGCACCTTAGTCAGGTCTATGCCTGACCCAATAAGAGGAAGCCCATCCTCATCCATCTCCTCAGCAGGCAGGGGACCCCATAAATTTTGTATTTAGTGAACACATGCACATAACCTTAAAAGTCTAACATAAGCAGTCCTTAAAGGTTTATAATTTTAAAAGTTATTCCTTGCACTGACCTTCATTTCTGTCCCCCAGAAGCAACGCCTCCTTAACTCTTCTAGCTACCTCCCCCAGTATTGACTTCCTTATTTCTAGAATTTTGCATATACTACGGTATCCACTGACTTCTCTACATGCTGCATAAGGACTTAGCCCATCGCCATGTCCCACCATTTTCCTTTTTCTCCATAACACTCCAACATAGTCATATGTTTTACTAAATCAATAGTCCATGTTTACATTTTTAGGATTTTGCAAATACTATTCAATTCACTAGAATTGTGCTTCCTTTTGTGTCCAAACATATATTTCTGCTGGAGTTAATACTTTATTAATAATGAGTATTAATTTTCTTGGTTCCTAGAGCCCTCCCTCCAGGAGCCCTCTGTCCTCCTCGTCCTGCCTGGGCTGATTTTTCTCTTAGCTTGCTGAAAGACAGCATTCCTAGGGCTGGCCCTTGGCCATTCCTCAGGATAACATGCCATATTTTCCTACACCTCATACCTCCCTCTTTCTTGGTTTACCCCTTTGTTTTGGTCTACTATCAATACTCAGTTTGCTGCTATTCCTCCTTGCAGCATTTCACTCCAGTCTTTTCCAAAGAAAGATTGAGAAAGATACTGATGTATTGAGTACTTGTGCACATGAAAATTTCTTAATGCCATCCTTGCACTTATTTTGATAGTTATATATTTCTAGGATAAAATCTAGAGTCTAGGAGTAAATCTAAATCTAGGACGAAAATATTTAAAAGGTGCTTTTTAAGATTTCAATACTGCTGTTGTGTTGAGAAAAACTAATGTCATTTTGCTTCCAGTTCTGTTATAGTTGATCTACTGTTTTTCCTCCCTGGAAGATTTTACGATCATGTTTTTTTCCTTTGAGTTATGAAACGTTACCACAATACGCCTTGGTATGATCTCAGCTTGGGTCCAGAGACGGAGATTGATGCGCAGGAAGCTTACTGGGGACTCTGCTCTTGAAAACAGCGCTGTGAGGGAGAGGGATGGCAGGACTGCGCAGAGGCAGAAGCTGAGCTGCCACAGCGACTCCAGCCAGTTCTATGGAGAGATTTCAAAGCTGTCCCACCTTAGGCAGGTAGGCTGAGCCTTTATGCACCCTTCCCCTGTTGAGTAGTCAGGGATTTGAGCCATTCCCAAGAAGGGACTGATCCTGGATGAGGCAACGCCCTTGAGACAGTGTTAAATGCCCAAGAGGGAATCATCTGAGAACTGTCAACTATCAACAAAGCTGGGTCATGTGGAAATGAGTGCTTCAGTCCTGAAGGGAAATCTGGGTGGCACACAACATTATCCACTATAATATGGGTCTTATTGTAATAATTGTGTTGAGCTCTTGCTGGACTTATTCAGTCTGAACACCTAAGTCCTTCAATTTGGGGAAAATTTTCTTGTGTTTATTATTTGATAGTTTCCTCTCTTCCTTTTTCTTGTTATCTTCTTTTTTTACCCATAAGTCATATTTTGCTTCTGTAGAGCTGACCTTCTAATCCTCGTCTTTCTTTTTCTATTGACTGTCTCTGATCTTTTCATCCCAAGATGTTTCTTCAACTTTATTTTCCAATATGCCTGTTGCGGTCATCTAATAGCATGATGAATCTGAGAGATATGAATAGGGCACCAATAGCATCTACTATATGGATTAATAACTTACTTATTGCTTCGGTGTCATTTTGTGGAATTTGGGGAGGGGGAATACATAAACGCAGGTGATCTATCTGCCATTTTGGACCAGGACGCATCAGTTACAGACTGTCTTTACTCAGTCTGCTGCTGTTCCTCTTCGAATCACCTCACTTCAAGCGTAAACAAAGAGAATCTACTCAACTCAATGGGAGGCTGAGATCAGGCTATAATGTTCAGCAAGACTTTACCAAAGACCTCAGACCAATTGAAGTTCATTACCACACAGGAAAATTTTAAATTAGTCGTTAAATGTGTCTTCTCTCAGAGTCCCTAGGTCCAGTTCATATCAAGAGGGAGGCATCAGTTGTGTGTGTAATTAATCCAAACTTTGCCCCATGTTTCAGGGAACAGCTCACACCTCCTCTTTGGGACACCTTGAGTACACCTCTTCTGCCTGTGTCTGTAAAAACCAAACAGATGAAGGAGGTCTCCTTTTACCCCTGAAGTCTTAGGCTTTCCAATGAAGTCCTTATTTTGGAGTCAGGACTGGCCTCTTTCCAGGATGACTTCTGGTGGGAATTACCATTCTCTCCATAGCTCTAAGGCTTTCCACAGGGCCATGTTTTTCCCAAGAGTGATCTCAGGGCTTCCACAGAAGTGCTGTCAGACATCAACAGTTTAGGGAAAGCATAGATGACCAAGGAATTCCTCTGGTTCATTTTGATAATCAGGTCTACACATCCTCCTGCTATTTTATTTTCTTGGCTCTCTTTCTCCAGCATACAACTGTTTAAATACACACACACACACACACACACACACACCACACACACACACACACACTCTTGTTACACACACTCCACTCCAAAACCAAGCAATAATATATAGACGTTGTAGGAATCATAGTCTGCAGAGATGAAGACTTTCATTGACTAAAATAGTTTTATGTGTTCCCCTGCAGAGCATTTAAACTCCTCAAGCCACAGTTCCTCCAGCAAGAATCTTCTGTCACATTTGTATAATCATTGCTTTCCCCTAACCAAGGGACATTTAGCCCCAGAATAATGGCACGTGTCCATCTCCTGCAAACAGAAAATTGCTCCATTGGGGAGATTTGTAATTACAGAATTTGTTTTTCCATGTACTAGAGCCTAATATTTACAGCCTATGAATGTGAAGTCAGTCAGTAATGGGTTCAAATTCGAGCTCTGTAACTTCCAAACAATGAGTCCTTGAGACAGTTATTTCATTTCTTGTGCTTCAGCTCTCCCATCTGCAAAATGGAATAGTTAAGAGAACTCACCTCACAGAGGGGTTGCTTAAGTTGGGTGAGGAGATTCATGTCAAAGGTCTTCAAGCAGTGCTTAGTGAAAAAAAATTCAAGAAATAGTAACTGCCATTATTATTAACTAAGAGTGTGGCTGCCTTGTCTGCTTCACAGTTACAGTATGTTGAGTGATTTGTTAAGTATTAAGACAGGACACAAGTGATGTAAACTGGAAAATCTAGGCTGTTGTATGGAGACTACCAATTAAAAAACCATGGATGTCAGAGGTCAGAGTAGATGCTTAGCCTCAGCTAGTAAGATGACCCCCTTATGTGCCTTGAATCCCGTTTCAGAGAATTTAAGAAAAGGGGCCCCAAACTCTGCAGCTTTTTTTTCTTCTCCTCCTGACATGAGGGAGAGGCTTCAGAAATCCTTGGGCAATTTAAGGCTTGACCAATTTAAAGCTGACAATTGCCTGCCAGTCTGCACTGTTCAAAAGATGAGTGATAATGAGGAGTTTCCTAATTACCAGGGTTTCAGGCTTCTCTCATTATAAATCTCCTCGTGAGGTGTAGCTAATTGCTACTGTCAAGGAGAGAAATTTAGAAAGACTTAGATAATAAGCAGATATTGAATTCAGTTAGGATGACTATTTTCTACTATTTCTGTTCATAGCCCTCTTATATAATAAATCTCCCATCTCTCTGCTCAGTGTTGGAAGAAACGGGGTTCTGTCCCTCCTCTTTCTACCTCAGTGGTGCATTGGTAAGAAGAGAAGTTTGTGGAATATTACTCCTACTCGTCACTGGAGGGTTTTACAAATCTAAACCTGAAATTATTAGAGAGCATCTCACTAGATTAGTTTTTAAGGCTCAAGCACCATGTCTTGTGAAAGGAACTTGGATTTCTAAAAATGGAAGACAAAGTTCCAAATCTCATCTTGCTACTTTATAACACATGGGAACAGAAGTGGCTTACGCCACTACTCAGAGACTCGGCTTCCTCACCTGTAACACAAAGAAAAGAACATCCACTTCACAGAAGTTTCAGTAAGGTAAATTAGATTAAAACGTAAGCATAGTGGCTGCCCATAGAAGATAGTTGGTAACTTTTTAAATTAGAAAAGTAGAACTCTTATTAGACAGATTTTTTTAAAATACAATTTTCAGGCACTTCTTTTTTCCTATGCCTGATTGCCACTTCAAACCCAAACAAGTAAACTTGAAAAAAACAAGATATTTAAAGAGAATGTTTCATTCAAATTCTCATCACTATCTTAAGAAATTAATGTGAAGCTCTCTGAAATGCACCCCTTAGATTTACATATGTCAGCAAACATGTAAGTCCAAGTGTGTGTGTGCATGTGTGTGTGTGACACACACACACACACGTACATACACATAATATTACTGATTAGTAGCCCAACCATCCTTCAATAGGACATAATACTGTGAACAAGTAGTGTGCAGGAATAATAATACTATGCACACAGTAAAACTAATTAGATAATTCTGTATTTCAGATGTCATATATGATCTCAAATATAATATTGTTAAGTGAAAAATAGCAAGTGTGTATGGTTTTCTAGTTTTGATATAAAAAAGAAAAGGGTAGATGGGCACAAATACTTGTATATGCTATCTCTGGAAGGATGTACCCCAATTTAGCATCTCTGAACTCCAGTGGAGAGGCAATTGGTGGACTTTGGGTCACGAGCCAGAGGGAAACTTTCTTGTGTAAAGTTTGAATTTTAACAGATGCGCGCATATTTTATTGAAAAGAGAAAGAAAGAGATGAAGAGTGCTGAGATAATTTGTAATTACCTGCAACAGGAACTCTAATCCTAGCAATTTAGGAGAATCACCTATGGAGCTTATTAAGCATACAGATTCTGGGGCCGCATCCCAGAGCTTCTGATAGAGAATTGAGGTGTGTGGCAGCAAATGAGGAATTCACATTTAAATGTAATATCCTTTCTTTCTGGCAAGCAGACAGGTTTGAAAATCACTGGCCGAGGGCAAAAATCTCTCTGTGCTTTTCAAACTGAGCAATTCAAACTGTCTTCAGGTATCAAGGCAGTGTCTGGAGCCTATGGTTGGAACTGGTAGGGGTGGCAGTGGCTGGGGAGAATGGAAGTGAGGCCAAGGGCAGTGATTAGTAGACAAGGATGGAGACACCCACATACAAAAGCCCTGCTTTCAACTACTACATATTCTGGGAGATTACCAGAAATTTCTTTTGAGAAAGGGATTCTGCTGCTAAAAATATTTCAAAATTATTGTTCCATCTGAAGAAAATTATTCCTATGGCATCCCTTCCAAGCAATGGGTCATCCCCAAGTGGAAAAAGAGCCGATTTGTTTTCTTTCTATTCTTATTCTCCAAAATACATGTATGCATAAATATATGTGCACTTGTATTCACATACACAACATACAATATGTGCACATGTAGATCTCTTGCCATAGGAACAAAGACTTCTTCATGTGTATATCCTCCACCACAAAGGACAGTAAGCTTTTTCCATAAAGGACAAAGGAGTAAATAATTTAAGCTTTGCAGATCATACAGTCTCTGTGTAATCGACTCAACTCTGTCGTTGACATGTGAAAACAGCCATAGACAATACATAAATGAATGGGTATGGCTGTGTGCCAATAAAACTTTATTTATGGGGCTTCCCTGGTGGTGCAGTGGTTGAGAATCTGCCTGCCAATGCAGGGGACACGGGTTCGAGCCCTGGTCTGGGAAGATCCCACATGCCGCAGAGCAACTGGGCCCGTGAGCCACAATTACTGAGCCTGCGCGTCTGGAGCCTGTGCTCCGCAACAAGAGAGGCCGCGATAGTGAGAGGCCCGCGCACCGCGATGAAGAGTGGCCCCCGCTTGCCACAACTAGAGAAAGCCCTCGCATGGAAACGAAGACCCAACACAGCCATAAATAAATAAATAAATAAAAGCAAAACTGTCAACAAGTAAAAATAAATAAACACTATTTAAAAAAAAAAAAAACTTTATTTATGGACACTGAAATTTGAACTTAATATAATTGTTTTAAAGACAATTTTTCAGAGCAAAATTGAGAGGAGGGTACAGAGACTTCCCACATACCCCCTTTCCCACACATGCAGATCTTCCTCCCCCATTATCAACATCCCCCACCAGAAAGGTCCATTTTTCCCCAAGGGTGAACCTGCATCGACACATCATAATCACCCAAACTCCGTAGTTTGCCTTAGGGTTCACTCTTTTTTTTTTTAGGGTTCAGTCTCGGACAAACACATTACACGTATAATGATTATCCATCATTACAATCTTATACAAAGGATCTTTCCTAAAAATCCTCTGTGCTCCGGCTATTCATCTCAGCCACCACCCCTCCACACACACACTCCACCCCGGCAAGCACTGATCTTTTTATTGTCTCCATAATTTTGTGTTTTCCAGAATGTCACAGAGTTGGAATCATACAGTATGTAGCATTTTCAGATTGGCTTCTTTCACTTAGTAGTATGCTTTTAAGTTTCCTCCATGTCTTTACCTGGCTTATAAGCTCATTTTTCTTTCTAGTGCTGAATGATATTCCATTGTCTGGATGTACAGTTATTATTTTTCCATTCACCTACTGAAAGACATCTTGGTTGCTTCCAAGTTTTGGCAATTATGAAGAAACAGCTGTAAACAGCTGTGTGCAGCTTTTCAAGTAGAAATAAGTTTTCATCTCCTTTGGGTAAATACCAAGGAGCATGATTGCTGGATCATATGGTAAGGGTATGTGTACTTTTACAAGAAACTACCAAACTGTCTTCCAAAGTAGCAACTTCATATAATTTTCACGTATCATGAAATCATGGTCATCTTTTAATTTCTTTTCTGCCATTTAAAATATAAAAACCATTCCTAACTTGTGTAACATACAAAAACGAGCGGTGGACTGGATTTGGCCATTCTATAGTAATTGGTTGACTGTCCCTTTGTCGTCCAAATTTTTTTTTTTTTTTTTTTTTCTGTATGCGGGCCTCTCCCTATTGTGGCCTCTCCTGTTGCGGAGCACAGGCTCCGGACGCGCAGGCTCAGTGGCCGGGGCTCACGGGCCCAGCCACTCCGCGGCATGTGGGATCTTCCCGTACCGGGGCACGAACCCGTGTCCCCTGCATCGGCAGGCGGACTCTCAACCACTGTGCCACCAGGGAAGCCCTGTCATCCAATTTAAATGACACTTTTTTCCCCTCTTTGGCATTGGACAAACTTATTCATCTCTCTTCATCAGAGTTCTCATCTTTAAAATGGAGTGGTTAGTGGCCCCAATATAACAGAACTACTTGAGAATTATGTTGAAACATCTATGTCTGGTACCCTTCCATCTCCATACACTAATGCATTCACATTTTCTTGGTGTTTTATTAGTCAGGATTCTTTCAAATGCAAATAATAAAAATCCAATTCACACTGACTTCAACAGTAAAGGATAGGTTTTTAGCTTATACATAACAAAAAGCTCAGATATAGTTGCATCCGGAGGTTTAGGCAATGTCACTGGGGACAGATCCCTCTCCATTCCTCCATGCTGTTTTCTACCTTGTTGACCATATTGTCAGACAACTTCTCTTCCAAGGATGGTATCTGGCAGCTCCAGGCTTACATCATCCCAAGTCTATGGTCAGTCAAAAAGGAGCATATCTCTTTTTCAGGTGCTCAAGCAAAACATCAGAATTAGCTTAGATTGAACCAGATTGGCTTGGCTTAGGGTAAATATCCATCTTTGAATATATTGCATGGTTTCATGAATGTGATATTCTGCTGATTGGTTCTTTGTCACACATCTACTCCTGCAGCAGAGGGTAAAGGGGAGGTGAAAGCCAAGCCATTCAAAGATATGAACTAAGGGACTTCCCCAGTGGTCCAGTGGTTAAGAATCCATCCTGCAATGCTGGGGATGCCAGTTCGATCCCTGGTCGGGGAACTAAGATCCCACATGCTGCAGGGCAACTAAGTCCACGCACCACAGCAAGAGAGAAGGCTGCGCACCTCAACAAAAGATCCCACGTGCTGCAACTCAGGCCTGATGCAGCCGAAAATAAATAAATATATATATTTTTAAAAAGAAACCAAAATAATTACATTATTTAAAAAAACAAAAAGATATGAACTAAGAATGGGAGAAAGATGCTCCTCCAAAACAAAATCCCCACACTGTTATCTGATTAAAAAAAGAATGGGCTTGGGCAGCAAAACTCACAAATGTAAACTCCAGAGTTCTTACTCACAGAATCTGATATCATTGAGAGTCTGGCCTAATTTCTTGCCAACTCCATGGCAATGGAATGAGAGATATTTGCATAACTGATGATTTTGTTTTTGCAGTTGTTGATTTTATTGGATGTTTTACAATGTTTCAAAGAACTGTGCCTTTTCAGTCTTTATGTTGTTTGTCTCTCCAGAGAGAAATGACTTCAGAGAATTAGATCGCTAAGGTTTAATCTCTCCCAAGAGGCCTAATGTGGACAGCACGCTCCTTTCTTGTACCATTTCGTTATTCTCAACAAAATCCTTCCTCCCAATGATTCTACTAGACGCTGAAAACCCAACCACAGAAAGTTTAAGCTTTCTTATCAACCATCAGGCATTCAGTGGGCATACCTCAGAATTCTGTCTTATCCACTGCTTTTAGTAAAGACACAGATCATTCAAGACAGCCTAATCTTTTTCTTCAGAGATTTCACTAGTGACAGTCCAGGAGCAGTGTCTGAGTTTCAATAAAAACATAAAAATATACTCCATAAACTATAACTATTCATTGTGGTAGGGTTGACTTGCCCTTTTATGGCCATTAAAATGCACCCTACCTTTGTTCTTTTCCTGTCATTCCAATTGGTCTGGTTCTTCTTCTCTTATCCTCTCATTCCTG
>NW_006772616.1:954485-979332 GCF_000442215.2 Lipotes vexillifer | reverse complement strand
ATTCCTGCTTTCTATCTCTCTGTGAATCATTTTCTTTCTTCTAGTCCCTACTTGTCTTCTCCAGGCTCAGAGCCCTTCTCTTTCTATACCTACTCCTTTATTTATTTCATTTGTTCTCACATTTCAATGATCACTTTATCCTAACTAGTACCAGCTACTGTTTGTTGAGTGTCTTCTGTATACTTGCTCCTCTCAATGGCTCTGAGAGGTAGCTGGCATTACTTACATCTTACAGTAAGCATCAGTGACTTACTAAAGGTCACACAGATAGTAGTTGGGAGAGTTGGAGTTCAAGACTGGTCTATCTGACTTCAGAGTCCACTCCCTTTCCACTACACTTCACTATATTAATTGTCTTGTTCTATTATTCAGCCCAGATCTCTTGAGCATCTGCTGTGAACACAAAAGACCGAGTCCCTGTCTTCAAAGAGCTCACAGTCTTGCAAGGGACATAAGCAGTCAATTTAATTACAATATAACTGCTATGACAGAAGCATGCATACTTTGCAAAATTACATCTACATCCCAGACCTCTTGCCTGAGTGCCATGCCCATATCACCAAGGACCTGTTGAACATTTTCATTTGGATATTGTTTTCATTATTTATTGCTGCCTAACAAAAACCCAAAGCGTACTGGCTTAAAATAACCATGATTTATTATTTCTCATCAATTTTCAGATTGACTGAGCTCAGCTGACTAGTTCTTCTGCTGCAGTTACTTCCCTGCCTACACTCAGCTAGTAGTTTGGCTGAGGCTGGAACATGCAAGATGTACTCTCGATAGCCCTGTATCTCTCTGCCCAAGTCCTCTCAACATTCTGTGGTTTAGCCTGAGCTTCCTTATATCATGGTGGCTGGTTCCAAGAGGACAAGACTCAATGCACAGACACTCATGAAGCCTATTCCTGCACTGTATTAATGTCTCATCAGCCAAATAAGTCACATGGCTAAGCACAGAGTCAATGTGGGAGGGAACTATACAACAGCATGACTGCTAGAGCCATAGATCACTAGGGACCACCAAAAAGACGGTCCACCATAGGGGTCCATTTTTCACCTCCATATCTTAAACTGAAATCACCATGTGCCTTCAAAACAAATTCACATTGCAATTTTTACTTCTGGTATCTCCATTCTCAAAATTTAGGAGTTACTGTTGACTCCAAAATCTATCCTAACTACATCTAATTCTTTTCCACTTTTTTCTGTAAAATATCTCACATTCTTTCCTTTCTTTTTCATATACACCACCACTACTTATTTTGTTCAGGACAGTCTACTAACTTAGGGGATTCCAGCTGTGCGCTGGTACTCACTACCATGCTACGAAAAGGTTATAAGGTATGAGGATAGGGTGATCATCATTTGAAGATCTTGGGGTGAACACCTAGGGCAGTTCGTCTCTGGACTGGTCACTCCCGACCAGGAGCTGTATTGTCTAATTGCCACAGTGAGCAATACATTCATCTTTTTTCATACGTGCCATAAAATGAAAATTTTGGAAAACACTGTTGTAATTGAATCTTCTGCTTTCTCTCCATCGTTCTTACCATCACAAAGCTAATGGTTTCCCACTTAGGAAACCACTTCATATTTTACTCTTCTTTCAATATCGTAAGTTGCCCATTGCACACAGTCCAAAAATTCCCGCCATCTGACTTACACCTGCTTTTCAGTTTTCTGGCCAGTCCTCTCCAAAAGATACATTTCTGCCTAACTGATCTGCTTAGCATCTGCCAAGAATGTCTTATTATTTTCTGCCTCCTTGTCTCAGGGCAAGTCCACCCTCTTAGAAAACTTCCAGACCCCAACTATTCTTCGAATCCATGTCAAGTTCCTCATCCTCCATGAAGGCTACCAGATTATCCTGGCCCACAGTTATGTCTCTGTTGCCTCTCACCTCCAAGAAGACACTGTTTATAATTCTACCCTGTCCAGTAGGGTAGATGTTAGCCTCATGTGCCTATTTAAATTTATATAAAACTAAAATTCAGTTTCTCATTCACACTGGCCGCATTTCTAGTGCTCAGTAACCACAGTGACTAGTGGCCACTATATTGGACAGCACAGACATAGAGCACTTCCATCACTGCAGAAAATTCTTTTGGAAAGCTAAGTCTATGCCATTTATTTGGCATTTAATCACTATTTTTGACTTTGGGTTGGCTTTTCCATAGCCAATTTCCAACTCCCTTACTGCTTTGTTGCCTATTACAGATCCTGAAAAACTCAGATACTTCTATTTCCAGACTCCCTTGCAAGTAAGCTTGTCCAGATCTGGCCAATGCAATATAAGAGTATGCTTGTTGGGAGGGCTAAAGTTCTTTTGTATGATCAAAGAGAGAAGTCTTCAAGGAGATCTCTCTCATTAGATACAGGATTCATTGCCTTTGGACACAGCCATGTGCAGATTCTAAACGTGTAGCAGGTGTCTCATGATCCTAAGGAAAAAACCAGGACTATCTCAGAAATTCCTATCCCTGAAATGGTTAAATCACTCAATCAGTCCTAAGAATACTAACTCCCAAAAATCTTGGTATGTAGTCAATTACATTATTTTACTGTTTAAGCCTCTAGTAGTTATAATACTAGTCATGAGTCTTAATTCTTAGGCACTAACTGCCCTCTTAGTAAACGTGCCTACATTTAGGACCTGCCTCTTCAATGACACTGAAAATACATTAAGACAAGAACATCTTTATAACGTCTCTCTGACTCATCCACAGCACATAGTAGGTAGTAAACTCAGGGGAACTGAATGATTTCTTCCTTCTCCTGGGCTGGACCATGGGCTTACAAATTTCTCTTCTGAAACTCTCTAATCTTAGCCCCTGTGAAAAAGTGTGTCATTTTAACAACAGCAACACTTCAATTTATATTTGTACCTGAAAGTTACACTAGAAAGGTGAGAAAGGAAGAAATATAGTTCTTCATTTTTACCTCCAAGATACACCCAAGACACATCAATTAAAAAAAATTAACCTGATAGCATGATGTCAGCAACAATTTAAAAGGAAGCTTTTGAATCTCATTGAAAGCTTTGCCAGGTAATTTAGTCACACATAGCTTCAAGAATCATTTGCAGTGTATGGTGTATGTAGTGTGATATGTGTGTGTGATGTGTGTGTGTGTGTGAGTTTTGTATGTGTTCACCTCAGTGGCTTATTATCAAAGACATGTGAACTAAAATAGGATATTATTGAGTCCACTTTATCTGTTTCTTTAAGCCTTTTGTTTTCTAACCCATGTTAAAGTTCTAGGTCTTGACCCAATAGGAATTCTAATTTCAAATCATTCATTTAACATCTGTCACTGAGTACCCAACAGACACCAAAGATCCCAAAATGCAAAAGACACAAACTCTGGTTCATTAACATTTTTATAGTGCTTCCACTTAGAAATTTATCTCCTTTGATGGATTCTTCAACCCCAGGAGGAGGGATCCTTCATGCCCTCAGGTATGGAGCTAGCTCTACGGCCAGCTCTAAGGCTGGAAGTGACTAGACAACAAGGCTGTCAGAGTGAGTCCCAGAACCAAGACCGAGCTTGATTTTCCAAGCCCTGGTTTTTCCTCCCTTCCATGCTGGGAGTCATTATGGGAAAAGGTTTTAGGACACTGGCTTTGGTATCAGAGTCAAATTCCTACATCTGCCTTGTGCTAAGCGTGATGATGCATTACACGACTGCTCTAGGCCTCCATTTCTTTCTCTACAAAATGGAGATCATAATAGTACCTATAATAGTACCTATCCCACAGAGTTAGTGGGATTATATAGGTATACTCTTTTTGATTAGCATGTATTAAGTGCTCAGTAAATGCTAGATTGTATAGCAAACCATTTAAAATCATCAGTTAATGTGAACCAAATGTGTGGTGCAATGAGCAAAATGTCTGGAGGTGATTGTGTGTATTCACTCCAGATTAAGTGGACAACAGGCTAGCTGGGATCACATCAGAGGTGCGCCTGTCTTCTACAAGGAGGGGCTGCACTCAAGCTCAGCTTCCCATGGAACCAGGGGCTCCCTTTCCCTTCTGGGAAAGGTTGCAACATCGCATAGGCTCCAAGGTCTCCAGGTGCTGGGCACCTGGTATTGCCAGAAAACTCCTTCTGAAGAGCTGATCCCCAAATTGAGGCCACCTAGTACCAAGAAACCTGTGACTTGCAACCCACTCCCCCCACACCACCACAGGAGAGAATGCGGTGGAATACCCTGATCTGGTGTGGACTTCTGTGAAATAATGAGAGAATGGGGACTCAGGCCTTCTCTTCTCTTGCTGATACTGACCTGTGTAAGTTTCTCCTTTCTCCAACAAAGGCTATTCCTTAAACCATAGAGTTTGTGTTGAACTCGAGTGCATGACAGGTGGAGGCTCAGAGGGGACCCAGCTTGTCTAATAAGTAGGTACAAGATAGATGCTAACTGACTGGATGGTAGCTAGTCTCTAAAGTCTCGTATATCTGCAGGAAAAGAACCAAATAAGCTTTGAGAGAAAGAACATCCCGAGAAGCTGAGCATATCCTGAATGAAACATAATTTGAGTCCTAAATTCCCCTTTTCTCATTCCGTGCATATATTCCCTTTCATACACAATATTCGTATTTGTGATTTTGTATTCTTTTGCTTAAACGAGTACCCCCAGTTGTACAAGTTTCAGGCCCCCCAGACCTTGGCTGTGATTGACCAACAATGGTGTTTCGCAGCAAGAGGAAAGAGAGTAGCCGCACACGTGTCACAAATGTAGCACCCTGTTACACCCAACCTCTTTGCTTCACACATGAAGAAACTGAGACTCAGAGAGGTGACATGATCTTTTTCGGCCCCACGATCGGGGATGAAAATGGGAACTTTAATCTCCCATCCTCATGTTTGTACTAGCAACAGTAATGAAGTAACACATCCAGCCTGTCTTCCCTCCTCCCCAAGAAACAGGTAACATTTCTGAAGCACTTTTGGGGAATGGGTAAGTGTGAGGGCTCTGGAGCCAGACACAGCTCAAAGTTCAAGTTCATCACTTGCCAGCAAAGTAGGTAATCTCCCTGCACTTTAGTTTCTTCAGCTGTAAGAATGGAGCTGGTAATAATAATACATTCAGCCACTACAAGGATTCAATGAATTAACTCATGAAAGCATTGAGAAAGTTGGCCAGCACACAGAAAGCACTCAACAGATGTTGGGAGAAGGAACTGAGCAGCATGATTCTTTTTTTAACATCTTTATTGGAGTATAATTGCTTTACAATGGTGTGTTAGTTTCTGCCCTATAACAGAGAAAATCAGCTATTTGTATACATATGTCCCCATATCCCCTCCCTCTTGCGCCTCCCTCCCACCCTCCCTATCCCATCTCTCTAGGTGGTCACAGAGCACCGAACAGCATGATTCTTGACTCTCTTTTTTCTTCTGGTTCTGGATCACTTGGGATGAAATGAGTGTTTTACGCTCTGTTCCTACTACCAGATAGTAGGGATGTAAGAGTTGACCCCAGGACTTCCTTCAAGAATCAGGTTCAGAAGTTCATCTTTCTGTCTCTGTTCCAGAAGAGGGTAAAGTAGTAATTCCATGAATACAAATTCTTGCTTGGGTGACATGCATGAAGGTCTACATTTGGGCAGAATACTTATGAGGTCCAGAAGTGGCTACAGATCAGGCTACTTTCTTCAACTGACTTTTACCAACAAAAACAACAACAAATCTGTACTTAGATCTACTTCTTTCTCATGTGAGTCCATCTTTTCCTTGTTTATGAACTGGGAGGCGGGGTAGGAAGGTAGTGCTATTCATTGGTCTCCTTCAAACACCAATGAAGTCAACTCTGTAATTTAGGACAAACCAACTCCAAATGTAGCACTCTCTTAATGGTTGAAGTCAGAGACTTTCTGTTTCCCTGCCATATTGCAGGGCAGAGGAATCACTGCTGTGGCCAGAGGTCCAGGGTACAGCCTCCCTGGTGCCCCCCTAGAGCCATTCCCTTCTGAGGTCTTGCCAGCCCCAGACTCCCTACCCAGGGCATGGCCAGCCAGTGGGCACGGGTTCTCGGAGTACTGGTGGGACACAGAGACCTCTGGCCCTTTCCTAATGTTGAAAATACTATTCCTTCTCTCTTTTCACTTTTTTAATACTCCTAGCACCTAGCATCATCAATTAGTCATAACCTAACTGTTTTTCCCTGCTGTGCCTGGCTGCTTTTACCCGCCATGTGATTTTATCACACACCTTTTGCTTCTGTCCCAATCGAACCTTCTTCTTCTTTCCCAGAGCATGAATTCGGCAGTTAGACAGTGTAAGTTAAAATCTGAGATCTTGGGCTTCCCTGGTGGCGCAGTGGTTGAGAGTCCGCCTGCCGATGCAGGGGACACAGGTTCGTGCCCCGGTCCGGGAGGATCCCACGTGCCGCAGAGCGGCTGGGCCCGTGAGCCATGGCCGCGGAGCCTGCGCGTCCGGAGCCTGCGCTCCGCAACGGGAGAGGCCACAGCGGTGAGAGGCCCACGTACGGCAAAAAAAAAAAAAAAAACCCAAGAGGTAAAGTTAAAATACTAATTTTATAGACTGGGGTGAGGCTACACTGCTACTCTGGGAATTGTGTAGACATTGATTTCATTTATATTAAGTACCATATTCCCATAGGGGTTTTTAAAAAAGGACTTAGGCAATATCCAAGTTTATTTTTAAAGCTGGAGCAAATTATTCTCTAAGTATAATTAAGTCCTTTTGAGAGTCCAGTAGGAAATGATTATTCACCACTAAATGGTAATCTTTGCAATTCAAGATAATTAAGAAAAATCTCCCTCTGACTGACCCTCAGGGAGAGACAGCTTTTTCAAGCAGTTGGGAGATATTCTATAAATCTCAGGTAATGTTATTCCTGTAATTTATTATCTATTTACACATAGGCAGGTGCTAACTCAACTGGCAGGAGATGGGTCATTACTTCATTAATGTCTCATTATTAATCTCATTACTCCCAATACCTCTATATTGGTGAGAGGTCCCCAGATCTTCTGGGACAGCTCTAATTTTTTTTTTTTTTTTTTTGCGGTACGCGGGCCTCTCACTGTTGTGGCCTCTCCCGTTGCGGAGCACAGGCTCCGGACGCGCAGGCTCCGCGGCCATGGCTCACGGGCCCAGCCGCTCCGCGGCATGTGGGTTCCTCCCGGACCGGGGCACGAACCGGTGTCCCCTGCGTCGGCAGGCGGACTCTCAACCACTGCGCCACCAGGGAAGCCCTGGGACAGCTCCAATTTTAAAGATCCTATTGTGTTCCCCCTCAAATCATCAAAATCTCTCTCAAGGAAGTGCCATTATTAGAGCATCTCAAGTCATCTCCCAGATCGACAGTGGCATACACAAGTAGAATCACCTTTTCATAGTGTGTGTGCATGTATTTCAACTTGGAAAAAATATCGCCCCCAAGCCCCATAGATTTTTTTTTCCCCATAGATTATTGAGGCAGTAAATTTGAGAGCACAACCATGAAAAATGTCCCAGTGTTAGGAGAGTCTGTTTTATGGAAGCTGAGGGTCTAGGGTGAGACCCTCCCTTTGCCACATAGCTGTGGGACCATAGGCAAATTACTTAATTCAAGTTTTCTACTTGGAAAATAAATGTAGGCCCATCACTTGCCCTTCTTCTACTTTAAAGCTAAATGTGCAGGTTCATCTGTAAACTGGTAACAGAAAACAAAATGCTGTCTTTTCATCTTGGGCTGAGTCAGGAGTTCTTATTTAAGATAGAGCTGATATTTATCTGGTATGCACTGGTAAATAACAGCTGTCTTCCTTTCTGGTTAGGCCAGCAGCTATTCTGTCTGCTCAGTCTCACCCTGCACTGAATTTTATATATTTTGGCAACATCCCTTTCCCACTCCTCCCCTCCCTAACTAAGAGAGTTAAGGTGTGTTTCAGTTCTGAGGTCACAAAGACCTGGGTCTGAATCCTGACTCTGCCTCCCACCAGCTCTGTGATCTCAGACAAGTTACTTAAGCTCTATTGCCTCAGCTTCTTTAAAATGGGAACGACAGTAGACACTACTGAATATTAAATGAGCACCAAGCTCAGGGTCTGGCATAATGTACACACCCAATACATGTTTGCTACTATCATTAAAGTTAAAAAAAAACCCTGAAAGTCTTCAGCTATAATATGGTAATTAAAAACCTGTCCAATAGGAGGATTAAAGGAAAATCTGACAATTGTGGAGAAAACCTACAATTATAAAAAGGAAAATTATACCAAAAAGAAGATGAAGAAATGTAAAATTTAACCAAAATTTAAAGTTTGCCTCATCAGTAGATAATATTTAGTTCAGCATATTAAGGTAATTAGAGAATATCAGTTTAACTAAATACATTGTAATAGATCTATACGGGGAGGGTGAGTGAGGGGAAGGGAAATTTTAAGAGTAAAGTTCACATGTACTCTAAGAGGCAGTCATTAAATACCAAATTGATTAATCAAGAAAAAGCAGCAGGGCTTCCCTGGTGGTGCAGTGGTTAAGAATCTGCCTGCCAATGCAGGGGACACAGGTTCAAGCCCTGGTCCAGGAAGACCCCATGTGCCACGGAGCAACTAAGCCTGTGCACCACAACTACTGAGCCTGCGCTCTAGAGCCCGTGAGCCACAGCTACTGAGCCCACGTGTCACAACCACTGAGCCCGTGTGCCACAACTACTGAAGCCCACGTGCCTAGAGCCTGTGCTCCACAACAAGAGAAGCCACTGAAATGAGAAGCCTGCGCACTACAATGAACAGTAGCTCCCACTCACTGCAGCTAGAGAAAGCCTGTGCGCAGCAGCAACAAAGACCCAACACAGCCAAAAATAAATAAATTAAATAAATTAATTTAAAAAAAAAAAGAAAAAGCAGCAAGAGCAAATCATTTACAAATGTGGATGGAAACATGGGAAGAAACAGCAGGAAGTGTTGCACATGGCTGGGGAGCTGGACACGGGCCAGGAAACTACTATTTTTTTCATCGTAAGCCTTATAGCACTATATTAGTTAGGGTTGTACTAGGCTGCAAGTAACACCAACAGCAACAAAATGTATGCAAGTAACAACTGCTTAAATATAAGAAAGTCTGTTTCTCACTCAAAAGAAATTCCATAGGGGTGTAGTCAGTTCTGGTGTGGGAGCTCCATTCCATGAATAAAACTCAGGAGGACAAAACTCCTCCCAGCTCACAACCCCTAGGAAGTAGCCTTTGCAATCCAAAGCCACCTTCCTCCCAACAAGGTGGGGAAGGGACAAAGAAGAAAGCAAGTCAGGCTGGGACTAGCAGTCTTTTCAGGAAGTCTCCTTGAAGCCACACAACACTCCTGCTTGCATCCTATTGGCCAGAACCTATCCCATGCCCACATTTGGCTGCAAAGGGAGATTAAAGTACAGTGTTTATTTGGGACAGACACATGCCTGGCTACAGACTTCTTGCTGTGGAAGAACAGGAGATTGCATATGGAATACAACTAGTTGTTCCCATAAGCACTTATTGATTACTTTAAATTTCTGAAACTTTAATCAAAATAAAATCTAAAAGCAAACCAAATACAACACCTTGTGTTATGTGGTAGTTAAGAGTTCAAGCTCTAGGATCAGAGGGCTGGGGATTGAATCCTGTATCGTGCACTTAGCACTACATTTCCTTATCTGAGTTAACAATTAAAGGAGGCGATCCTAAAAACTACTTATAATAGTTGCTGGCATATGATAAATATTCATTTAGTGTTTGTTTGTTGATGACATAAACATTCTACAATTATGAAAATAAAC
Source organism: Lipotes vexillifer (assembly GCF_000442215.2). Classification (NCBI taxonomy): domain Eukaryota; kingdom Metazoa; phylum Chordata; class Mammalia; order Artiodactyla; family Lipotidae; genus Lipotes; species Lipotes vexillifer. Next base: position 969,564 of record NW_006772616.1, on the reverse strand, counting down.
AAGTACCTAAGCCTCAGATATCTGAGGAAAACCAATAAATGGAAGAGCCAAGATAAACAAATAAAACAACTGAATCTCCAAGAAACATTTAGAGAATCATAATACTGAATGCATAAAAAATACTGAATGCATAAAAAATAAATGCATAAAAAGGGGCAACAAGACAGTATAAGATACAACAAATACAACTAAGGTACAGCCTCAGATTCTCCAAGCTTCCCCAGTTTCACAGATGCACAGCGGCATTCTGGGCCTCAGCCCACCTAACACTGTAACAACTGCCAGGCAATTACATCATGTGAGGCCAACCAGTTACACCCCATAGTTTCTGGCTTCTCTCACCATTTCTGGAAATGGTGTGCATTCTGGCTTCCCCCAGAAGGGATGGATGATATAACTAGCATTGGAGGTGAATTAATTCCAGTGGGGCAAACTTTGACCAGTGAGTGATAAGAGATAGGAGGAAGGTGGACCACAAATATGTGAACAATAAGTATGCAATAAATGAGTTCACGAATTTTCTCTTCTTCTGAATATGAAAAAGTTAGCAAACATGTTTTAAATTTTATATATTAAAAATGGAAACCTACATGTACTATTAGTCAAAGCCCCAAAATTAATCAGTAGGAAAAAAAACTGAAAAGGTCGAGTTAACAAAAATTGGGAATTTTTGGGTAATAACAAGCTAGCAAGGAGAAAATAGCTATGCTGTGAAGAACTAACAGCATAAATACAATATGGAAGTTTAATGGTAAATGCCAGGGAAAAAAACCCCAAATATGATTTTGGTAATTCTTTCTAGGTAGTAAGACCAGGAGAGACATAACTTTTCATAATATTATTCTATACTGTTTAATAAAAACTTATAATATTCAGGTATTATGTTTATATAGCTTCAGATATAGATAAATACTATTTTAATTATTAAAGACTACATAAGACTCTTACATGGTTGACATGGCAGGGAGAGGTTTTGTCTTAGTTCTGTTACATTTTATATACCTTTGGTTATTTGAATATTGATTTTGATCATGTATGACATTTATGAATAAATAAAGTTATTTTGGGAGGGAAATTGATAAGACAATATAGACAATGCCCAGCATGGAGTGAGCAAATAGGTAAGGATTAAATGACATGATGTATGTAAAGCATTTAGTACAGTGCTTGGCGCCACTCAGTAAACATGGTTATTACTATTATCTTGATATTGCTGATCTCTGAGTTTCTAGCTTTCAATTAACTGAATTGCATCCCACATGAAACTTCCATAAACAAATCTAAAGATTCCTTCCTTCTATCAACTCAGGGTCCAAAGATTTTCCAAAGACGTCATGGCAAATCCTGGTTCCCACCTTCACTTGTTATGAGATTCTGAGCCTCAGCATCCCCATCTGAGAAATGGGGACAACAAGATGAAGTTCAGAGACTGTAAATGCAACAATGCAACTAGTACATGGCACAGAGTAAAGTCTCAATATGTGAAAGCTACTGTTGTTGCTGTTGTTACGAAGAGCCAAATCCAGCTAACATCTTGAATACATAAGAAATACCTTGACAAGCACTCAGGTCAAAGAGATTCCTTGAGACCCTTGTCTGTAACTGGGAAGCACAAGGCCTTCATCGTCCAAATTCCCCAAGGCTGCCATCATCACTAGGATCTGCTGCCTCCCTGTGGAGTTTCATAGACACAGTCAATAGACCGGTGAAGCTTCAGGGCCAGGATTTCATCTCCAAGCCAATCAGAAAGTGTCCCTGGGGTCCTAACTGTTTTGTTCGTGGACAATTAATAAATTGTCTTTATACAATTGTCAGCTTCTCAATGAGTCCTATGCAGCCTCCTCTGTTTAAAACAGCAACTCACACCCCACGCTCCTAATCTTTCACGCTGTTCTAGTGTTTCCCTTTTTCGTTGCCTTTATCACCTTCCAATATATTACCTAATTTATTTATTCTTATGCATGTTATTCATTTTCTGTACTTTCCTTTTACTGCACAAGAGCAGAGGTGTTGGGGGTTGGTCTAATTTGATTCCAAGTGCCTAAAAGAGTGCCTGATGCACAGAGAGAACTCAGTAAGTATTTCTTGATTGAATGAATGAATGAATGCTTTCTCCTGGCCCATGACATGAAATGCTTGGGAACCTTGAAGCTATTAAGGGTTTTGGTTGCAATGAATATACGTGCATGGAGAGCCACAGTCCCTGGTGCCAGATGTAGCTTTTATTCTAATACAATTCATACTCTATAATGATCAGCAATAGAAATGCAGTAACACATATGCAACTCCAGTTTGTACTCTCCCAAGTAGACTCTGCTGTGTGTGTGTGTGTGTGTGTGTGTGTGTGTGTGTGTGTGTGTGTGTGTGTGTGTGTGTGTGTCCCACACAGGAAGAACTAATTTCTTCTCTGGTAATTGTTAATTAGAAGGTAAAAAGAGGGAATTTCATAAATCTTCAGGACTTTTGCCTTATACTTTTATCCAATGAGAAAAACATTTGAATCTGGGTTTTAAAAAGCACAATCCGAAAGGGGAGGGGCAGATCTGAGTGAGATGTGTGTCCCCTTCTAGTCTAACATAAGCCCAGTCCAGGATGTGTAGTGTAAGGCTTCAAAGGCAGGGCTGGGTTGAAATCTCACCTTTGAGACCTCAGACAATTTACTTTCACTCTCCTGAACTTCAGCATCCTCATCCATCAAATGGGCACCACCATTTAATCACCGAGAACTACGTGAGATAACGAATTTACAAGTCAGCTACTGGTAAAACCCAAACCCCAAAACACAGCTCTCTGAGTCACCTTCCCTTAGAAAAAAAAAACAAACAAGCCTGGCTAAATCTATCTTCCCATCTACACTGTGAAATCCAGGGGTCCCTGGATTGTTTTCAAGTGGGAGGAGGTTACTTTTCTGCTAGTAGCTTCTTACTCTGGGGTTCCCTGTGTCCTCTGAACTGTGACTGCTCCTTGGCCGCTGCTTTCCTTTCTCTGCCTGTGTTGAAGGAAATGTGGACTATTTCTTTAACCATCCCCAGCAAGAGTTAATTAGCACAAGGCAATTGTGTGGCCCATGCCCAGTAGCACAGGTGACTTACGTTCCAGCAAAATACAGCTGTCTAGTAAACTTAGCTGCTCTTAAAGTTTTATTAAACATCCCCCATGGAAATCTGTCACTGAATGTGTTTTGCTGGGGATACAACATGCCCCCACCACACTTCCAGGCCTCATCCACTTTTTCTTTCTCACAGTCGCCTATAACCTCTTCCTGAATGTTTGCGTTTTTAGCTTTTCGTGACTCCACCTTAAACTGAGCCTACAGCTGCATATCCAAAATTCTTTAAAGAGTTCTACTCTACAAGACGCCATCTACTGGAGGGCCTTTAAATTCTCAAGTAGCAAAGCAGCCACAGAACCTGTGACATACATCCGTTCTTTAACATGATTACAAAAACCTCAGGTGTGCCTCACCATCCTCTCTGCTCTCAGTATGAGGAAGAAGGGAGACACACTTATCCCCATACTGATAGAACTTTGGCTAGCGCCATTAGAAGAAAAGTTTTTTGTAGTTATACCTTTTTCCCTCTGCACCTTACCTAGCACATAGTAAATGCTCAGTAAACGGAGCCCTTATGATGATGCTTTCCTTGGGGTGAGATATTTGCAGTTCTGAGAGCAGAAGGCAGAAAGCAAAGCCTAAGACAGAGAAATCAGTTGCCGTCTGAGCTGGGTTTTCCCAAAGCAGGACCTGAGACAAGGACTTGGATGCTGGCAGTTTATGTGGGAGCCAGGAAGCAGGGAGAGGCAGGGAGAAGGAGTGAGACGGGAAAGGGAGAAAAGCTGATAACAGGCGTGGAATAAGTGGGCGAGCACTCGAGGCCAAGGTAGAACCTTGGAGGAACCAGGACAGAGACCAGCGGCCATTTGTCCATTGACTGCTAACCTTCACTGATTGGAGTTTGCCTCTGGGGCATATTAACCCACCCTTCACACTGCACTTACAGGTTTGTCTTGCTGAAGTGGAGTAATTGCCATGGTATTCGAGAAAGTCTTAAGGCACACGGAGAGCAGGGCCATTCCCACACTTAAATTGGGAGCTCTTGTTCTACCCTAGCCACAGGTGAACACAGAGGTGGCCACAGGGAGGTGAAGCAGGCTGAGAACAGCATCCGTGCTGGAGTAAAGGCAAAAGCACTGGATCTCAGTCCTGACTGAGTGGACAGTAAATATTGTTTGACTAAGAACTTAAGTCTTCTGTGCCTTTAACCATTTCTTTCCTATTATAGGAAAGGGGAAAGAACAACTTTCATTGTGAGCACTTACTGGGGGGTAGATGAATCCCCTGGGGATTCCTGAGGGGGATCTGGAACTTTCCAAGTATCAAGACAAGAGATATTTTTCTCTATTGACAGACAAGAAAACTAAGACCAGGAGAAATAAAGGTATATATATGCCCAAGGTCACTCGGCTACTAATGAAAAAAATTAAGCTTTCAGGCCAGGCCTTTAAAATTCCCAAACCATTGCTCTTCCTATCACCCAAGATGAAATGGGGAAACCCATCACAATCCAATCACAACCCAATCATACAGGGCAGCACTTCTTGTAGAACATTGCAACACTGGGCAAGCAAAAGTCCTCTCAAAATGATGAAGACTTGTTGCTGTGCTCAGTAAAGCGTGTGCCCTTCTTTCTTTCCTTCCTTCCTTCCTTCCTTCCTTCCTTCCTTCCTTCCTTCCTTATTAACTACCCTGCTCACAGCCTCAGTTCATCTTTGCTACTTGTGACACCTGCAGCCAGGAAGCAGGTGGTGTTTTAAGTCCACACTGCCCTGAAGCCCTTCACGCTGTGGAGGCCCAGGGAGCGCCCGGCAGGAGGTGCGTAACTCATTTACTAAGTGGAGCTCCACATTTGTCATTGTCATGTTCAGCTCTACACACACACACACACACACACACACACACACACACCAGCCATCTGCCTGACAATTTCCAACCCAACGGAGTGAGTTGGGCTGCAAGCAGGGTTGGCAATTCTCTCCTGTGTCTGAGACTCGATAGGCCACAAGAAACCTTCTGCTGGACCAGATCCTGAACTAGTAGAATTCATATTATTTGGATGTTTCTCTGTTTTTCTGTTAACTTTCCTTTTCAAGGGATATTTTTATGAGTCATTTGCTGGCTTGTCTTCTCCCAAGTCATCTGATTTCCATTTAGATGCTGCTCCAGCTTCAAGATGCATTTTCTTTTATAGTCGTTTCAGTTGGACTTAATTGTTCTGGTACAGTCTCTTGCTGAAGTTTTGTTTCTGTTCGTTTTATGGGTGCTGGATTTCTGAGATTCATTTGGCTTAGCCAGGTCCATATTTTCTTGTGTACTTTCTTACTTTTCATTCCTTTCTCCCCTATTGTGTTGCAACCAAGTAACTTTAAATCTTCACAGGTATCTCACTTGGCTTTATTTTTCCTAGTTGAGTTTTACTGTTTTATAACTGTATATTTCTCATTTATTTATCAGTATACATCGTTTGTTCCTCTCCTGCTTTGGGACTTTGCTGAGGGAGTAATGGCTTTTCAGCCTCCTCTTAAGAGATTCTATGAATTGGGTGACCATACATCCTCATTTCTCTTGGACAGCGCTTGTGTGGCCTGTCATTCTAGTGTCCAGTCTGAGTATTCTTTTGAGAATGTACCAGTTGGGGAATAAATTACATGGTCACCCTACCTGAAAGTGGGTTTGTTCCACTTTAATCTGCAGACCAGGGCTGAACACACTTGGATCCTATGGATCCAGTGACTGAAGACACATCCTTTTACATCTTACTCTGTATGGGTTTACCTATAGTCTGAGAAAGTTCCCTTTCTTTTCCTGAGCGTATATAACAGGGTAAAGTTGTTGACTTACCTTGTGGTTAGATTTAAACTTGTGATTGCGCATGTGTGGAACACATGAAAATAGGGAGCCCTGGGGTCCCTCCCTCCATTCATGTATTTGAAAGAGCTTTGCATGTCTGACCTGAATTTGAATCCCAGCTTCCTCCCTCCCTAATTATCCAATCTCCTACAATACTAACACTTTTCTAGCCTTCTTCTGCTACTTGAAAATGCAAATAACAAATAGTCGATCTTTCAGAATGTTGTGAGGATTAAAGATAACATATATGTGGAACCAGATAGTGGTGGTGGTTGCACAACATTGTGAATATACTAAATGCCACTGAATTGTAGGCTTTAAAATGGTTGATTTTTATGTCAATTCCACCTCAATAGAAATTTTAATTTTTAAAAAAGATAATGGGGCTTCCCTGGTGGCGCAGTGGTTGAGAGTCCGCCTGCCGATGCAGGGAACACAGGTTCGTGCCCCAGTCCGGGAAGATCCCACATGCCGCGGAGCGGCTGGGCCCGTGGGCCATGGCCGCTGAGCCTGCGTGTCCGGAGCCTGTGCTCCGCAACAGGAGAGGCCACAGCAGAGAGAGGCCCGCGTACCGCAAAAAGAAAAAAAAAAAATGATAATGTATGTGAAAAGTTCTAATGCGTAGCGGGTGCTTAGCAGAAGTTGTTCATGGCCCTTTCTCTGCCATTAGAAAATGGTCAAGGGCCGTTTCTGATAGTTTTCACTGGGGCCTGATCTTCACAGAGCCAGGGTAGCCTTCCCAGGCCGGCCAGTGCACAGCGCCAGAAGCTGATATTCTCATTGCAGAGCAAGTGAATAGCGCCCCCTGTTGCTGTGTGGCAATCTGGCCCACCGTTCGTGAATTTGCATGTTTGCATCAGAATTCCCTGAGTCACAGGGACTTCCCTGGTGGAGCAGCGGTTGGGAATCTGTCTGCCAATGCAGGTTCTATCCCTGGCCCAGGATGATCCCACATGCCGTGGAGCAGCTGGGGCCGTGCGCCACAACTACTGAGCCTGCGCTCTAGAGCCCGAGAGCAACAACTACACAGCCTACGCACCACAACTACAGAAGCCCGTGTGCTCTAGAGCCTGCGTGCCACAACTGCTGAGCCCACATGCTGCAACTACTGACGCCCGAGCTCCTGGAGCCTGTGACCCGCAACAGGACAGGCCACTACAGTGAGAAGCCCACACACCACAGCGAAATGTAGCCTCCGCTCGCAGCAACTGGAGAAAGCCCAAGCGCAGCAATGAAGACCCAATGCTGACAAATTAATAATAATAATAATAATAATAATAATAATAATAATAACAAATAGAATAAAATAAAGTAAAATCAAATCAAATAGAATTCCCTGAGTCAACTCATGAAAATGACAAATATACAGGTTCCACTCCCGGAAAATCTAACTCAATAATTCTGGGGTGGGGCTCCTGATTTTCATTTTCAAACTCCCTCCCTGGGTGAATATTATATGTGTGAGAATTAACAGTTTAGACTCTTTCATCACCCTGTGATCTCTGAACCATAGTTCAGTGAGCACAGTCAAACCTGTCGGCTAGTACTTTAACTAGGATACTAATAAAAATGCCTTATAATTGTACTTCATACTCACTCAGTCCTCAAAGGCCTCCTCTCCAGTTGGCTGGGCAGGACTTACTGATCCCAGTTTGCAGATGTGGAAACTCAGATGAAGCGTTTCATCCACAGTCACACAGCTCTCCAGGGATGGACCCAGGGCTGGATCCCTGACCTGCTGACATTCATCCACTGAGACTTTCCTTCCTCTGAAGATAATATTATTCTCATTATCTTCCAATGCACGTTTTCTTCTTTGTTTCTTCTTGTTGGGAATTTTTCCCCACATTCCTTCCATCTTTTTCTTTCTCTCTTTAAAGTGTTGTCTTCCTCCTCAAATATCACCATTATTCCTCTTCATTTATAATACTTTTTTTCTGTAACAGAGCATTCAGAGGGGGTGGTTATGTGAGTGACCATACAACTTTACAATGAATGCATATGCAATCACTATTTTAAGAGAGGGAGGGGAAAGGGCTGCTTAATACATTGAACAGGAGAAAAGCAGGTCACAAAGGAGTGTGAGTGTGTGTGTGTGTGTGTGTGTGTGTGTGTGTGTGTGTGAACAAAGTTATGGAAGTACATTTATATATCCACGGAAAAGATACAAAACAAACTTATCTGTGATGTGCCTTCTGGGTAGGGTGAACAACCATCCCAGTGTGCTGGTTCCTGGAAAATAAGACTTTTGTTTCAAAACTGGGAAAGTCTCAGGCCAAGAGGGATGAATTGGTCACCTTACCTCTGGGCCATGATGGGATTGGAGGTGGGGCGGGAGAGGGGAAGATGGGCACAGAACTGTGGCCCTGCTACTGTTTTCATTAAACAACGTCTAGACTTCAGGGAGTTCCATTAGTTGCTGTGCACATAGCTTTGAATCCAGCTACCTGGGTCTAGCTTAGATGCTGGGTGATCTTACCCAAGGCAACTCCCAACTCAGGGCGTCAGTTGCTCCATTTGCTAAAATGGGATTAGTAATGACAACCATTTCCATAGAATTCAGAAAACTGAATAAATTAATATGCTTAGAATATTATTTAATGCATAGGAAGTACTCAAAAAGTGCTAGGTATACCACATATCTTTGCTATTTGAATATTTTATAAATGCCATTTATTAACTGCATCATTTAAATCACAAAGTTGTTGTGTGTTTTTTAACTTCAGGAAAATAAGACTTAAAAAAAGGAAAAACCCTCTGATTATCCTGGCACCATTTTATGGTCTATGCTGCAACTATAGCTATGTGTGTGATTCTCTGTGTATCATCTTCTAAATATTTTCCACAGCTGTTCTTTTTTACTGTTATTAAATAAATCTGTTTCACTTCAATCTATTTCAGTTCTCAAAATATAAAGCAGAGGCTCTCTTTTGTCAAACGCAGGAATGGGTCCAGTCCTACTTATTTGCTTATTTAGAGAGTGTTTGTTTCCTTCTTCATCCAATAGAATGGGATGGCCAAAACAAGCAAATTTCATTTTATTTAACTGCCAGCTGTGGCACTTTCTTTGTCTGAAAAACTGTTTCTCACCCAGAGGTGCTTTGACCAAGACTCAACAATGGAAGACAATTCACTCTTTCATGCCTCAGTGTCCTGTTTATCTTTCCATTGTCCAGAAAAGACCTGTTTGCTTAACCAGAGGTCCTTGGGTTAAGCCTGTTAGTAAAAAAAAATGCCTGCTTGGAGATCACAAATACGTAACAATTGTGTGTCTGGGGTTTCCTTAAAGATTCCTGCTTCCAAATCTCTCAAGATTTTTGGTAGGACGGAGGGATTTAAACTTAGGAAAGTACAACTACTTATTCAAGCTGACAAACATTTTTTCCTCATGACGGGACTGCAAACAGAACTTGATTTCAGGAGTTTGCTGCTCCTTCCAACGTTGCCTTGAAGGCAGAACCTGTTACATACTTGTACTCTTAAAAAAGCAAGTTCTTTTTTTTAGCCAATACAAATGCCACCTGTGCAAATTGCCCAACTTCTTTCTTATCTTTTCATTACTTGTGTTTAGTGACCATTAAGCGGAAGGCAACAGAGCTGAATGGTTGAGAATTCAGGCTTTGGAGACATGCTGCCTAAACTCGTATCCTGGCCTGGCAACATCAGGCAAGTTCTTTCACCTGCTTCATTTGTAAAGATAGTAATACTTTAATCATACAGGGTCTTTGGAGGAACACATGACATAATAAACACAAGCGACTTAAAACTGGGTTTGGCACTTAGTGAATAAATAAGTGCTGATTTCCGCTGTACACATGGACGTATTTAAACCAGATGGAGTAGGGATTTTGAAACTATCTGAAGCAGAGGTAGGCTACTGGGTAGCCAACAGGTAGGTGTTTATGTCTGCTCTGCTCCTTCTCTGGTAACAACTTCATTCTTTGTGAGAATTGCTTCCGGTGGGCCTGCCCACTCCAGCATCCTGTGCCCGGCAGAGTTCACTGGCCCACACTTGGCCAATCAAGTCCTTCCTCTGGATTTAACAAACAGACACTATGATCGTGATAATGATGATGACAGCAATGATTAAAATAGCAAACCTTATAAGAAACACTTACTGTGTGTCAGGCTCAGCTCTAAGTGCTTTATATATATTAACCATCATTGACAACCCAAGGAGGTAGATACTACTGAGATAGGCTGGGACCTGGAACCCTTTACCAGAGTGCTTGCACCTGGACAAATGTCTCCTCCAGCAACAGAATACCAAGGAACTATAAGGGACTAAAAATAACTGCACGCATGCAACAGCTGGGGCAGTTATGAACAGTAAGATACAAAAATGCCACAAACGAACTGCCACTTCTGAGGTGCTGGGAGCAAAAGCAGGGTACCATGCACATCCCTGCACACAGGACCACCAAGGGGGTGGGCAGACCACCTAAGCCACGCCTCCTATCCAACCCATGGACCCGCCCCTATTGTTACCCCTTTTTAGGACCCAGTCAGCTCCTCTCCGGGAGGGAGCAAGGGCACTTGTTGCTTGTTTTCACTCCCTCATGCTGCAGCAGGAGCCCCAGTAAAGCCTTGCCTGGAATTCTTATCTGGACTCTCATCAATTTCTATTGATTAAAGAGCCCAAGGGTCTAGGTCGGTAACACTATGCTTATTCCTATTCTACAGATGAGGAAACAGAAGTTCAAAGAGTTTAAGTAGCTTGTTCAAGATCACACAGCTGATAGAAGTAGGGGTGCTAGGAGGCCTTTTTCTTACGCTACCCAGTACTATCTGGCCAGTTGAATAGATTCTCTCTTTCACCTGCGGTCCCTTAGTTGGTGATGGAAGCCCGGATCTCTGCCAGGCTGCGTGCTACCCTCTTTTCTGCCACACGGTGGAAGACAACCTGTAATAGGAGAGAATCAGGCCAATAATCCAAGGAGAGCAAAGATGAAAGCGGGAGGGAGGGGAGCAAGCAGAGAGACAGAGAGAACAAGGGCGCACCCGGACAGCACTGCCTGAGTCCCCTAGCTTTGGGCTTCCCCGTTTCGTCAGGTAATGAATTCACTCCCGCACAAGTTCCCTTTTTAAAACCAATTTGATTTGCCTCAGTCCCTTGCAAAAAAAAAAGAATCCTGACTAATTCACGTAACAAACATGGGTTTGGTTTATGTCTTCTACCGTGGTAAAATACACATAACATAAAATTTTCCGTTAGTGACATTCAGTACACTCGCAGTGTTGTGCAACCATCACACTATTTCATACCAGAACATTTTCACCACCCCAAAAGGAAACTCTGTATCCATTAAACAACCCCCCATTCCTCCCTCACCCCAGCCGCTGGCAACCACTAATCTACTTTATGTCTCTATGGATTTGCCTACTCCGGGTATTTCATATAAATAGAATCATATAATAAAAAGACTTTATGAAATCATTGGCTTCATGCAAAGAAAGGCTTCGGGGTACTCACAGCACACACACACATGCATGATGCAGAGTTTAATGTTTGAGCATCTTCCTCTACAAAGCTCTCACCCAAGCTTTGCAGGTGGATATAAAAGAGGAATAATACTCACTTTCAGATTTCAAAAAGCACGTGATATAATTAATACAGGCTGTAATTAAATTGCCACATTTAGGTCACAATTTGTTGTATATATAGACCATTCCGTATGGTACAACCTAATACATAAGCAATTATAAAAGTTCACTTGTGATTTTAAGTCTCAGGTGGTGTGTTATTTTCATAGAATTTTATTGCTTAATACATGTATTTAATGAACATTTATTAATTAGTTAATAAAGAAATGCCCTCAAAATGTGCCAAGTATGGTGTAAGATGCTAAGAATACAGATCCTGATGAGCTTACTGAGCCTAGGACAAATCTGGAGCAGTACCCCAGCCCCAAGAATATTCATTTAGTGAGAAGAAGGGAAATATGCTAAAATGTTGAATATCTCTTTCTAGGTTATTGGATTATGGGTCACTTTTATTACTCTTTTTTTTTTACTCTCATATTTTCTAAGTTTTTCTATAATGAACTTGCATTACTTTGATAGTTAGAGAAACAAACTTATAAATCTATTCTCTTAGGCAAGCTATAGAGAAAGCAAAAATCCAAATGATTTGTGGTGTAGATAAATGGACATTTTTTATTATTAAGATGCTCTTTCATAAATAAGGGCAAACGTTTTAAGTTTTTGTTTTGTTTTGTTCAGCCTAAATCTAACTGCTACCTTTTTTAACAGTTAAAACTCTTTGTAAGTGTCCCCAAGCTACGGCAGTGATACGTCTCAATTTCAAACATTTGTTTTATCGTCCCCATATATTCATATTTTTCCCTCTTCTAATTGTGATTCTTACGAGATTATTGCTTTGAGGAATATGATTACTCCAATTAAAACCCTTGGAAAAAGTTAGACTGCATAGTTCAAGTTTCAAGTTAAAATAAACACCATTAATAAAAAAATTTGCTCTGGGAAATGTGTGCTTTATGTAGTTTCGCAGATTTCTGTTCCTTGACGGGGAACGCAATTAAGAAGTTAAAGAAGTACGTTTTGGGTAGTATATTCCAGCATAAATGCATTCAAACATATGTGCTTTCTTCATACATCCAGTTACTATTTATTGAGGAGTTCCTGTGTGCCAGGCACAGTACATTGGTTAATTTGTACAACCCTCATAATAATGCAACAAACCAGGATTTAGTTCCCCGTCATTTCAGATGAGAAACTGAAGTCTTCAGCAAGCTGTTAATTCCCTAAGATCATACAGCTGGTATGAGCAAGAAGTGAGGTTTAAAATCAACTCTTTTGGGTTTCCAAGCCCATGCTTTTCCCTCTATATTGTACTGTCTTTCATGGAGTAATGAATAAAAAATATATTTAAAACCAGATCAGGATTTCTTGATTGACACTATTGACATTCTGAACCAGACAATTCTTTGTTGTAGGAGCTGTCCTGTGTATTGTAGGATGTTTTGCAGCTTCTCTGGCCTCCCTCTACTAGATGCCAGTATCATCCCACAGTTATAATAACCAAAAATGTTTCCAGACATTGTTAAAGTCCCCTGGGGTGCAAAATAATCCCTGGCTAAGAACCGTGTTCTAAATCATATTCACATTATTCAGAGCGAAAATGATCACTTTTCAGAAAGATAGAATGTAAAGGAATTCCCAGACAAAGTCTGCTTGAAGGAGTCCATGATTATGTCAACATGAAACAAATAGAAGCAGATATTGGAGATTGGACAATAACTGGTCTGGTGCAGACAGCTCAGTGAGGTAACTGATACTCCAGAGCAGCCACCTGCCAACTTCCCCCTTCATTCACCACCCTGCCTCTGGGATAATAGCACTAAACAGTAAGGGTTATGTCATATTTATGCAAGGAAAGAAGGCTTTTTATTATAACACAAAGGATAGCATAGTCCTTCAGAAACATTAAGTCAAGTGAGATAAAAACCCAGAAAAGCAGTCAGGCAATTAACAACTGTTTTAGAAATGCCAACTCCAGGACGGTCATTGTTCTAGACCCCAGCGATTCCTCAGGGAAAAAAAAAATAGACAACAGACTCCTTCATGGAGTTTGCAGTCTAGTAAGGAAGACAGACATTAGGCAAAACATGTCACTCATAATTAATTAAATAATCACACAGATGCACAGGCTGCAAAGGATGAATCCTTGCTCTGTTTTTTGATGCCAGGCCAAAAAAGTACATGATCACAATTTATGCTAGGTATCAAGCTGTTATAGGAGCTCCAGATCCATTTCTTTACATTCTGCCTTCTGCTTATGCACAAACTGCATTTCCCAGATGCCTCTATCAGGTGCCTTCCTGTTGGATTCTGTTAAAAAGAAGCATGGAGGGAGCTCTGAAGGTGGGAAGAAGTGAAAAGCAAGTAGGCGGAAATGGAGAAGGGACTCCCTTCTCCCTATTTGCTTAGTGTTTCTGTCAAAGTTGCCCCACCAGTGGCCCTTCAGCTCAGAGCAGCAGCTGGTTCCAGCCTCCAGTTCCTTCTGGCATCCCCAGGACAACTTCATGCCCTCCAGAGAAGCCAACAGTAGATGGGATGTGTCCTTCCTCAGCGCTCTCCAGGGCTCCTCCTCCAAGCTTCTGATAACCCCAAACTTTTCCCTTTTGTTTCACCAGCTCTAGGGGAAAACTCACTGGATTAGCTCAGTGCATACTTTTCCCCCTCCTCTTTAATCCCTCCAACCTCTATGTACCAATACCCTCTACTAAATCTCCTCTGCTAAAATACCTCGTGTGTTTTCTGTTTTCCGGACGAGTCAAGCTTCATCCACAAAATAGAAGCATAGCTGTTCTTCCTGTGAACCAAGGCAAGGAGAAGACAATGGCTTCAAGTCTTCTCTATTCAGCAGGGCAAGTTCATAAGACAGAATCAGTGGGAAATGGCACTGGCACCGAGCAGTGAATGAGACAAAGTCCCTGCCCCCACGGAGCTTGTGATCTAGCAGAAAGAGCTAGACAGCAAATAAGTTACAAATGAGTCACACGATTTGGCAGGAATATTAGTTTCCTGGGGCTGCTGTAAAGAAGTTCCACAAGCCAGGTAGTTTACAGCAATAGAAATCTGTTCTCTCAGAGTCCTGGAAGCCAGAATTCCAAAATCAAGGCTCTGGGAGGGCCATGCTCCCTGCGAAGGCTCTAGGAGAGGCTACTTCCCTGTCTCTTCCAGCTTCTGGTGGCGCCAGGCATCCCTTGGCTTGTGGTCATATAACTCCTATCTCTGCCTCCATCTCCACATCACATTTTCTCCTCTGCGTCTTTTATAAGGACACTTGTCATTGGATTTACGGCCCACCTGGGTAAGCCAGGATGATCTCATCTCAAGATCCTTACCTTAATTACATCTGCAAAAACTCCTTTTCCAAAGTTAGTCACATTCATAAGTTCCAGAGCCACCATTCAACCCACTACATGGGTAAAGAAAGTAGAGGGGGATGGGGCCAGACTAAGGGAGGGAGTTTTAGATAACATCAGGTTAAGACCTCAGTGAGCACAAGGCACAGCCATGGAAAGCTGAGGGAAGAGCTTTCCAGACAAAGGAAAGAATAGGTGGGAAGTGTGGGGTCTTCCACCTCTCCCTTCCTTTCTTTCCCAGCGCACCCTAAACACATAATTTGTTTCTGCTTCATGACCTTTT
>NW_006772616.1:935224-954475 GCF_000442215.2 Lipotes vexillifer | reverse complement strand
CCAAGATCTGCCCCCATGTAGCAGAAACCTACTGTACCATGCTCCGCTTCCCATCCCCTCGGCCCCCCGTGCCTTCAGCCTCTGCTGCAGTAGACACTTCTGGGAGCTCAGATTCACCTTGTGTTCACAGCGTCGCGCCCCAAGCTCCCAGTCTCTCCTTCCTCTTTGTGCTTCAGCGCACCTCTGACTCTATAGGAGCTTCTTAGCCAGCATCCAAGCAGAGACCAGAAGTGTCAGGAGTTAATGCCCCCGGAGTCTGGAGCCGGCTGATAAATGCTCCATATCCTCTAAGTGGACGTTCTGGCAGGTATTTTATATTCCTCTGTCTCCTCCCACAGGAATGTAAGCACCTGGAGGGCAGGGACTTTCTGACTCCCCATATCCAGTTACCGTCTATTGAGGGATTTCCGTGTGCATTGGTGATTTCAATGAGTCTTCATGACTCAGGGATTTAAATCCCCATCTTATGAGAAATCATCTCAATACTATTTAACCTTTGCTATCCTGAAATATACAAAAAGTGCTATCTACTATATTTTGGAAAACAAATTAGAATTTCAGTGTAAGTTACAGTAATTACACCTCCTCCTCATCTTTATCAAAATAACATGGAGAAAAGTGAAATAAGACTAATGTTATTTCTGTCAAATTAATTTATTTTTAAAATAAAATCCAAAGATTAATTTAAAAAATCCCCTATAAAGCTGAAGAACTGGAGTCTTAAGCAGTTTGTTAATTCCCTGATTGTACTCCAAGATCTTCTCCAAAGAGTGAAATTTTTTTTTCTGGCTGCGCCGTGTGGCACATGGGATCTTACTTCCCCCACCAGGGATCGAACCTGTGTCCCCTGCACTGGAAGCGTGAAGTCTTAAACCCTGGACCTCCAGAGATGTCTTAAAAAGTGAAATTTAAAATCAAGTTTTCCAGATTTCCAAATCAATACCTTTTTCACGATATTACGCTTGCTTTCCCTGAGTAATGAAACAGAACTTTGGACAACGATGGCCATCAGGTAAAACCTGATTAGTTCAGTGGGGGCTGAATTCCTTTTATTAAACTGTGTCCTAGATTAAATAGGGATGGGAACTAATGTTTATTAAGCATCTACCTCAGCGTTATTTGATTTTCTCACCAATCACATAATGGAAGATGTACTCTATAAACCCTTAGAGTAATCTGGAAGCCCTCGATTTGACATAGAAGCACTTCCTTCTGCTAGAAAGTTGGGATTGTTGGTAAAAAAAAAAAAAAAAAAAAAAAAAAAATACTCATCAAAGGTCACAGCTCAGTTGCCTTCAGTCAAATCAGGCCCAGTTATGATAATGGCAGTAACATCGTCAGGCCAATTACAGGAGGTACCACGTGGCCAGGTGAGGAGAATGCTGCCAGTCATTAGGCAACTCAAACAAAGTCCACTAATACAAATTACATTTACTCTGGCTTTTATTTTTAATAATAGTGTTAATCCCCATTCTGATCTCCTTATCCAAAGTAATATTTACAGGCACCTGGCATTCTGTCCATGATATTTACCTACTGTAATCTATCCCCACAGCAACCTCGAAGGTGTGTACCATAAATCCTCATTTAACAGCAGGATCACATAAAGTCTTAACTATTTGGGGGATAGGAAAATTTATAGGCTACTCTGAAAATCTGGTGAAAGCTTAGGGACACTTTGGGAACAAAAATGTATATAATCAGATGACACTCACTCACACACACACAAATACAACATATATACTTGCAAGGGTGTACATGGAACCCCATAGGTCCAAATATAAAGTTACACAAGAACTTGAAGTTAAGAAATTCTGAGTAGGAGACTCAGGCTCAGAGAGCCCCTGGCAGCAGTAACTTGCATGAAGTCACTGAAACATGAAAGCGCTAGGCATGTGGAGACACACATCTGTTTAAACCCAGAGACTGCTTCAAAGCCAACACCATGTAATTTCCCAAGAAGTGTTACTCAGTTCAAACCCAAGCACATTTAGATTAAACTAGAAAGCATAAGGAAGAGCATCACAAATATTAGTAACTTCATTAACCTCGGGCAAAGGGCACTTGCCTTCTAACTCAGGGAAGATCTGAAAGTGGGAGCCCATTTGGCTGGGCGCATCTCACAGCAGGACAGTCCACTTGGCCATCGGGCACGTCCTGATTTTGCCTCACCACTGCTGGTCTGCGGACCCGACCCAGGAGCAGCCAGCTTCCTTTGCTGTTGATCAACTTAATTCCTGTGGCCCAAACATCCGCAAAGTGCTGGGCTGCTGTGGACTGTGTCTGAAGGAGATGCAAAATAGGACATGCTAAAGATAATAGTTACCAATGGGCTTTTGATTAAGCTGAGCAAAGGCAAGTCTTTTATGTTAGACTTGTCAGTTTTTATCATCTCCACATGAAACGAAGAGGGAGCACTCTGATGGGCACTTGACTGAGAAAGTTAAACTAATTTAGCCCTAATCTGGGAAGCTGCAGAGAGCCTGGGGCTCTGGGCTCTTTAATTTGCTGATTTAGCCCCATGAAGATGATGAAATGATAATGATCTTTCCTTAAACGAGAAATTTAAAAAAAAAGAAAAAACAAAAAAAACAAAAAAACACTGATTGGCATTTCTTCACTTTTATAGGGAAATCACTCACTCAGTTCTTTTGGTACCTTGACATTTTATTTATATTACCTTACTATTCAAACATAACTCTAATTTGGATCCCAGGTTTTACTTAAATTTGAATAGCAAGAATTTTGAGCCCTGAATTACAGTTTTGAGTAGTCCAAAGTTGCATTTTAGAAAATTACCAGAAGATGGCAGTATCTGACAACGTTTTGATATTTTCTCCCCTCTACCCTCCCAAACCTCCAAGTACAAAAAGTTGCTTTCAAAAGCCCGTGGCAAATAGATGCAAAAATGTAGGCAATACCTTACAAATGCACACTGCAGCTGAAACTAGTTTTTCAACGCTTTGGAAAAGTAAAAAAAATAATTATTTGAATCTTTTCCTCTAAATATCCCAAATAATGGGTTCACTACCATTAACTGTGAGATTAACTTATGGTAATATAAATGAATTTGCATCAATAAGAATGATTTTTTTAAAAAAAATACTGCTTTAATGGAGATGTTCCATCTTTTTTTGCCTCATGAATTTCTAATAACAATATCATTAGATTTTGCTATTATTCCAATTCAATTTATTATTAATGTGTGCCAAGCACTACATTAAAATCAAGCTGCTAGATATCTCCCTTTCCTATAAGCACCAAGAAATAATAAACAAAATAATAATAATCAAACGTTAGGAGAAAGGAATTTGGAATTTAGAGTCTGCCAGTTCTGGTTAGAACCCCAGTTTTACTTAACCTGAAAATGGCATTTTACTATTATGACTTTTTTTTCACAGTATTCTCCCTTTCTGTCTGTCTGTTTGAAACTGTATCTCAGGAACTGTGCTTTACAATGAAAATGACAGTATTTTATTCAACAACTAGGCCAGAAATTGAGGATACAGTGTTAAGTAAGGCAAGTCCTTCCTATATGAAGCTTGCATTCTGGTGAGCAGAGACAAAGAGTAAAGATGTATACAGGGACTTCCCTGGTGGTCCAGTGGTAAAGAATCCGCCTTCCAATGCAGGGGACATGGGTTCGATCCCTAGTCAGGGAAATAAGATCCCACATGCTGTGTGGGGCAATTAAGCCCACACACCACAGCTACTGAGCTCATGCACCTCAACTAGAGAGCCTGCATGCCACAAACTACAGAGCCCTTGCACTCTGGAGCCCGTGCCACAACTAGAAAAGAGAAAACCTGCACGCCACAACGAGAGAGAAGCCTGCATGCCGCAACGAGTGCCTCAATGAAAGATCCCACGTGCTGCAACAAAGATCCCACATGCCGCGACAAAGACCTGACGCAGCCAAATAAATAAATAAATATTTTTTAAGAAAGATGTATGTTAATAATGTATGAGTTTTAGAAGTGATCATTGGTACCAAGAAAATTAAGCAGGGTAAGGAAATGCATAGTGGAAATGGAGGTGGTCTGGCAGGACCTTTAAGAGTTGTCAACTTTTAAGGTGAGTCCTGAATAACGAAAGTGGTGAAACAATCTGGGGGAAGAACATTCTAGGCTGAGGAACAGCAAATGCAAGGGCACTGAGGCAGGAAGGAACTGAGTATAATTAAGCAACTGTAAGGAAGCCCATGTGACTCAGCAAACTGAGTGGGAGAGAGTGACAGGAAACGGAGCTAGAGAGCAAGGCTGAGGTCAGATCATGAAGCACCTGGAGACCTAGGGTCAAGGAATCTGAATCTAATTCTAAGTGTATGGGTTGTCACTGAAGGTTTAAAGCTGGGGGGTGATAGGATCTGAGTTACCTTTTTATAAGATTTCTCCAGGAACTATCATTATTCTTATTTAATAGTTAAAGAGATTGAGGTATAGAATGATTAAGCAATTTGCTAAAGATCACCTAGCTAGGAAGGAATGGCTTAACATGGCCAAGAGCTTCACTCATACATGCAACAAGCACTTACTAAAAGCCAGCTTTGAGATCTGTATTGATAGTTATGAAGAATACTAAGAGATGCTACCCTTGCCTTTTAGTTTAAAATCTAACTGAAGAAATGAGAGAGATTTAGAAAGAGGGCACAATTTGAATAAAAACTATTATATATCAGTTGATAGAAATAACATAAAGAAATAACTGGATTAACCAGGATGCAACCATCAATTAATCAGATTTGGACTCTACCAAAGAAAACAAAGGCACACCTAGAAATTTAGAAGTGTACTCTGGTGGACTCACCCCAAGATGATCACCAAAAATGCATGCTTTGTATAATTCCCTCTCCTTGAGCAAGTCCAGGACCTGTGACTTGCTTCTAACGAGGAGAGTATGGTAAATGTGATGGGGTGTCACACCTGTGATTACATTTCTTTACAAAAGAGTTTATGTTAGCAAAAAGGGTAGAGCCTCTCCCTTGAGCTGGCCTTGAAGAGAAGTAAGCTGCCATGATTTCTACAGCTGCAAGGAAATGAACTCAACATTGTGAATAAGCTTGGAAGAGAATTCTTCCCCAATTAAGCCTCTGATGAGACCTCAGCCCCAGCCAACCCCTCGACTGCACTAAGGCAAAGAACCCAGTTAAGCCATGCCCAGAGTTGTGACACACAAATGATGAGATATTAAGTATGTTATTTTAAGCCATTACATTTGTGGTAATTTGTTACACAGCATAGAAAACTAATACATGCACCAATGTTCAGGAAACATCCTAGGGTTCTTGTAGCTTTATCCCAGCCTTGTCTGCATCTCTTGATGCTTGACTATAACCCAACAATCCTCAAGATAGGAAGACCCAGATGTCACCCAACAAATATAAAACTCACTGGTATTCGAGGGAGGAGAGCAATACCGTTGGAAAAGATTATCCAAGAACAAATATGGAAACAAATGAACTAAAAGGTTTTCTGCTTAAGCCTGAGCCCACCAGGACTTCAGATAACATGAGCTCTCTATTTTCAAAGCATTATGCAATGGAGATTGTTATTCAAAGTACAGAAGAGCGTTTCCCAAATTGTGTTGGGCAGAGAAATGTCCCCAAAGATCTGAGTAAAGAAGGCAAAAATGCTTCATGTTATAGTCTTTGTTGAAGATTCCCAATGCATATAAGCATGTTAAAGGCCTGACAAGATATACCTCATAACATGGGTTTAATCAAGAATTTCCCAAATCAAATGTGGAATATCCACCTCCTCCCTCTTCAGTATTTCCTCTTAATATTCAACAGAACTAGTGTTACTTGGAACATATCTTGGGAAATGCTGGTAATAGGCATGGGTATGGCCTGCCTGACTGCACATAGAAGAAGTTCAGGTAACAGGAGCAGGAGAAAGCGTTCAATAATATTTAGTTTGAAACAAACATCCCCATGAAGTAGGGGATGACACAAAATGTGCTGAGATTATTCTTTGTACCTTCCTTAAAAGGTCAAATAGTTAAGCATTGGGCTATGCATGCTATGATGATAAGTTGGTTTGTAGCAAGGTAGAGTCAGCTCCACAAAGAACTAATTTTGTGATTACTTATCACTTACATAGAGCTTACCACATGCCAGATGCTACTCAGAGTATACTACATAACATTTATTTTCCTATCTTACAGATCAAAAAACAGCAGCAACACACCAACTGAGGTATGTGTGTCAATTTCCCATGCTTATGTATCTGGAAGGTGGCAAAACTGGGATTTGAACCTGTGTAGTGCAGATATAGAATCCAGCCCTGAAGCTCCTTTGTGAAACTGCCTCTGCCATGCTGCTGTCTCCTAAGAAGCTGTTAAGATGATGCTGGATTTGTAGAAAGTGCCAACTTCCAGGTACCAAGAAAGAATAAAGTGAAAAAAAATTAGAAGGAAACACTGTATATTCTATTTTTATTTTAAAGAGATATATATATATATTAAATATATATCTGAGACACTGACTCTTTTTCTTTTGTTTAGTTACATTTTCCAAATTTGTCTTTAATGAGCATATACTGATTTTAAAAACATTCTAATTTTTGTACCAGAGAAAAATATTTTAGTTTACATACAGTGAACACTGCAGTAAACACCCAGTCTAGTCATCATTCAGAACTAATGTCATCCCCATCATCATATTTGCTTCAGATTCTTCGACAGAATTAACATCTATTATAGCTCCATTATATTGGGTTGGCCAAAATGTTGGTTCAGTTTTTTCTGTAAGATGGCTCTACTGGCACTTAGTTTTCTTTAACGTCATTCAAAACAAATTTGTTAGACTGTATGAGACAGCTGTCATACCAGTGTGCATTTTAAAAAGGCTTACAAAAATTGGTGAATTTTTGTGTAGCCATTTTAATATTGAAGATGGAAGCGAAAAAGCAACATTTCCGGCATATTGTGTTTTACTATTTCAAGAAAGGTAAAAACGCACCTGAAAGGCAAAAAAACATTTGTGCGGTGTATGGAGAAGGTGCTGTGACTGATTACACATGTCAAAAGTGGTCTGCAAAGTTTCGTGCTAGAGACTTCTTGCTGGACAATGCTCCACGGTCGGGTAGACCAGTGGAAGTTGATAGCGATCAAATGGAGACATTAACTGAGAACAATCAACATTATACCTCGCGGGAGATAGCGGACATACTCAAAATATCCAAATCAAGTGTTGAAAGTCATTTGTACCAGCTTGGTTATGTGAATCGCTTTGATGTTTGGGTTCCACATAAGTTACGCAAAAAAAAAAACCTTCGTATTTTTCAGCAGGCGATTCTCTACTTAAACGTAAAAACGTTCCATTTTTAAAACAAATTGTGACGATGAAACGTGGATACTGTACTATCATGTGGAACGGAAGAGATCGTGGGACAAGTGAAATGAACCACCGCCAACCACACCAAAGGCTGGTCTTCATCCAAAGAAGGTGATGTTGTGTATATGGTGAGATTGGAAGGGAGTCCTCTATTACGAGCTCCTTCCGGAAAACCAAACGATTCATTCCAACAAGTACTACTCCCAAGTAGACCAACTGAAAGCAGCACTCCACGAAAAGCGTCCAGAATTAGTCAACAGAAAACGCATAATGTTCCATCAGGGTAACCCAAGACTGCATGTTTCTCTGATGAACAGGCAAAAATTGTTACAGATTGTCTGGTTAGCTCTGATTCATCCACCGTATTCACCAGACATTGCACCGTCAGTTTTCCATTAATTTAGGTCCTTACAAAATTCTCTTAATGGAAAAAAATTTCAGTTCCCTGGAAGACTGTAAAAGACACCTGGAACAGTTCTTTGCTCAAAAAGATAAAAAGTTTTGGGAAGATGGAATTATGAAGTTGCCTGAAAAATGGCAGAAGGTAGTAGAACAAAAGGGTGAATACGTTGTTCAATAAAGTTCTTGGTGAAAATGAAAAATGTGTCTTTTATTTTTACTTAAAAACTGAAGGCACTTTTTGGCCAACCCAATACAAATATTACATTAATTACAGAAAAAAAGAAAATATAGGAAATCAAGAACAAAAATTAAAAGGAAAAAATCTATTTTAACCAAACTTCTCATAGGTAACCATTGTTTTTATTTTGGCACGTTACTTTCCCAATCTTTTTCTATGCATATATCCACGTATTACAAAAGCAAAAGGTAAATACTGTTATGTCAATTATTTTAAAAATCTTATTATATTTTGAAATCTTTCCTCTTTGATACTAAAGGAAAAATACAAGTTTTTGAAGTAAAAAATAAAAATAACAAGTTGCTTTTAACTCTTACACCTGCACTGTTCACGGTAGTCACTAGCCATATGTAGCTCTTGAGCACTTGAAATGTGGATAGTGTGAATTGAGTTGTGCTGTGTCAAACCCACTCTGTATTTCAAAGACTCGGTACAAAAACAAAAGGTAAAATATCTCATTAATAGTTTTTCATGTTGATTACATGATGAAATAATATTTTTTATATATTGGGTTAAATAGTACACTATTACAATTATTAAAATTAATTTCACCCTATTTCTCTGGGTTAAATAACGTATTATCATATATTAATATATTACTAATATTATTTTCACCCTCTTCCTTCTTACTTTGTTTAGAGTAGCTGCTAGAACACTTGCAATGCCGTATGTGGCCCACATTCTATTTCTGTTGGATGGCCCTCTGCTTTCTATACCCATGTGCTCTCTCATGCACATGCATGGCACCCTCAGTTCTGGGTCTTCCTCTCAGTTTCTGTTCAGCAGTAAAAAAAATAATGCAGAAAGAATAACCCCATTTCCTGATTTGGAATCTGCCTATGCTACTTCGGCAGATCTTGACCTTGAGGTGTAGCAAATGTGTGAGAAAACTCTAAACCTGGAAAGTTCCAAAAGGTCTAGCAAACTTACAGAAAGCTTTCTGGCATCCTGGCTCCTAACCATGGACCACACGGCACCACAATGAACCCTTCCAGCTCAGCATCTAAGCCCAACCAAATAATCTAGGGTGAGACATGGAATATCAGCTTATATTTGGGTAGCATTTGGGGCCTTACTGCCTCTTTCTGGCTAATCCCCCAGCCCAGGAAGGCAAGTGAAGGCTGTGCCAATGTGCAGGGAAGCCTGGAGCTCATTAACCCACCCTAGCGCATTATCAGGATTTATACTTTCCTGCAATTCACACCATTTCCTCTCCACACCCAACAAACTTCCTACAGTGCCAATGGCAGGTGACAGCCAACCTCACCTCCTTCCTGCAATGTGTCCTCATTTCCCAGGAGCCAGAGGCAAAGAGCCTTGATGTTTGCTGGGAAACTAGCTCCAGGGAGCAGACAGAGGGCCCCAGAGTGTGCTAAATCTTGATTAACATACCTACAGCAGCCAAGTCGCTCACTGTCTCCCTCAGACATAATACAAATAAGCACTTCATGCACCGAGAGCCCTCACAAAGGCGCACCAGTGGTTTCCAGGCGGCAGTTGGAGCAGATTTCTGTTACCTCTGAATGAATAAGGAAAGAAAGAAAAAAAAAAAAAAGAACATGATGAATTTTCCCTAAGTCAAAATTTAATCCTTTGAAAGCCTTTTCCTTTATTCCTTTATTTTTAATACTAAGATGTCCTTACTTTTATGAAATAATGATCATAATAAATAGCATGGATTTATATGTTTAATGTCTTGATAGCCTCATGTTAGCCCCCCAAATATGGGAAGTGTCATAACTGGTCCAAAGACAAGTGTCTGGGAATCACTGGTCCAGGCTGACATTGAGGGGCAGCTTCCATCCTTAATATGCATAAAATCTGTTTTCTATAATAAAGACAAGTCCTTAGATTTCCATAACAACATTATCAAATTATTGCAAATAGAGATTGCCCTTCCCCTCCACCCATCTTACACCCACAGCATGGCTAGAACAGTGCTAGGTACATAAAGGTCCTCAGTAAATGCATATGAACTTGTGTAATGCAGTAAGAATAATTGCTGATGCTTTAAAACTCTATTTGATGCCCTGATTTTCCTCTGATTCTATATAATATTTTTACAGAGATCCCAGAAAAGATTTATATAGTGTATATATAAGTGTATAGAAGTAATAACAATTCCTTTTATAGATAACTTTTGAATATCAGTTGCCTTTACTAAGATTCTATGTGTGTGTAAATTACCAAAAACAGATATGAAATATATAAATAACAAAAGCCCTTGAGCAGTTTTCAGTCCGTGTTTTTAACTCTTTACTGATGCTGAAGAGGAGCCACCCAAATCTTCATTAAGGGCCTAACCAGGAAACATTCTAGCTTCCTGGAATGGAGCTGACAAGAGTTCAGCCTTGCGAAGTTGTAAGTCTCTAAGGACGAAGCAGATATTAACCAGGGGATAAAAGTAGTGAGATGGACTACATCTGAATTCAGAAACTCCTAGACAAAGTTATCTAGTAAAAAAAAGTGTGGGGGAATGGGGTTGTTCAAGTAAATATCTAATTAGTTCCCAGGTGAGTATAGAGGGGATAAAAAGAAATTTTGAGGTGGAGGAGCAGGGTCTCTAAAAAAGCGGGGACTAGAGATTAGCGAGGTCTTCATTTGTATCTTATGACTCTCTTGATTGGAAACTTGCTGGGGGAACATGGGGTTATTTTGAGATTTCAGTTTTGAAACCCTGAGTGGACGAAGAGGCTGCCCAGATGTGGGTGCATACATCTGTACAAACATTTGGAAGAAAAGGAGACTAGGCCAGACCAGTTGTGGGTAGCGTCCCTCATAGTAAATGGCAATGCTAGTCACTTCTTTGCACCCCCGGGAAAGAGACACATGACTTTAAGCCAACTTGAGTCACCAGCTCATTTCCAAGAAAGCATCATTGAGGAGACTTCATTTGGCAAAACATATTTTAAAAAGACGCCAACATATTGGATAACATAAGGATTGTTTTGTCTTGTTTAGGTTACTTCAATTTTCCTGCATTCACACTCAGTAACAATGATGTTTGGAAATAACAGAATGATATAGGCATAAGGCAACTTCTTGGACCTACTTAGTAACATTCATGAGAAACTTTGGTTTCTATCAGACAGCTGCTGGAGTTTTTTAAATTACTTTTCTTATTCTCATCACAGTGATGGTCTAATGAAAAGAGGAGGAAGAAATAATGGATTCTGCTGTCTTGATCAATGGGTCCCCTGAAAGACTGCCTTGAAGGTGTTAGGAGTCTAAGCGCTTTAGGGGAGGAGGTCTGTTGTACCTATTTATTTTAAATTGGAGTAAAGTTGACATTATATTACAAAACATCATGTCATTTTACATGTTCATGGAGCAATTAACCTAGTAAATAAGCCAGAAAAAGTGAAAATGTAAACTGCTGGAGGCTGGCTGGGAAGAAGAGGGTTGGACTTTTGTGAGCTAGTGTGCAACAGTGGACTGAGCTTGGTTCCATGGCTCTACATACTGCCAGCAGTATGATATTGGACAAAGATTCTCTCTGGGCCTCAGTTTGCTCATCTACAACATGGGTATGAAAACCCCATCTCCCTCCTGGGTTACTGTGAGGAGTAAATGATATTAATAGGTACATGGTGTTCCTAATGGCTCCTAATAATAGTAAGCACTCCATAAATTATTTTTATAGCATCATTATTATCATCATCATCATTCAGTTCACTGGTTTTTATCCTGTGTTACCAGGACCTCAGAGACTTCAGAGGGAATGATTACCCCACCCTCCCTGCATACCTCTCTGGTGGGGAAGGATCACTGCTGTCTTTAATCTTCCCTTTCAAACCAGGCAGCTGTGCTTATATCTGTTTTAGATACCAAAGTTCTGTAGAAGAGCTCATTTGAAAAAAAAGTATTTTCTGTTACCAAAATTTTTAAAGTTTGAAAAAGCACTGATCTAGCATAACTCTCTCAATTACAAGTGAAGAAACGGCATGAAGGAGTTATAGGTCTTTGAGCTCCTCTAAGCCCTGACTTTGCACCTCTCTTTTCTTTTTAACTTTTCGTAATGAAGAATTGTGAATAAATACAAAAGTTGGCAGAATAATGAATGCCCATGTTCCCATCACCTAGCTTCTACAGTGTTTTATTTTGTTATAATTTTAAAGTAAATCCCACACAGCAAATCACATCACTTCATAAATACTACAGCATCTACCTCTAAAAGATTACGGACTTTTAAATACACAACCAAGGGACTTCCCTGGTGCCACAGTGGATATAACTCCATGCTCTCAATGCAGGGGGCCTGGGTTCGATCCCTGTCAGAGAACTAGATCCCACATGCATGCCGCAACTCAGATTTTGCATGCCACAACTAAGGAGCCTGTGTGCCGCAACTAAGGAGCACACCTGCCACAACTAAGACCCAGTGCAACCAAATAAGTAAATAAATATTAAAAAATAAAAAGTAAACACACAACCAAAACAGCATTACCTCAATAATAAAATTAACAATATTTCCTTAATATCATCAAATATCTAGTCAATGTTTAAACTACCAGTGGTCCCATTATAGTAATTTTTTAAAAAATTTGAATCAGGATCTAAATGTAATCTACATATTAAGTTTGGTTAATAAGTCTAAGTTTTTAAAAATCCGTGTTTTCCCACCATCTCTTTTTCCCCCCCTCACAATTTATTTATTAAAGAACCATCTCTTTTGACTTGGAGTGTAATGATAATAATTTTTAATGTTTGTTATGATTATAGAACATTTTCATATATTTTAATAATTATAGTGGTGGTTTGCAAATTTCATGCTGTGCCTCAGGGTTAAAAATAGCAGCAACCTAATTTAGCTTTTATTGAACGTTGATTATATGCCAGGTATTTATTTGGATTCATGTATATCAGTATGAGGAAAATGCTGTTATTATCCTAATTTCACAGATGAGGAAACTAAGGAATAGAATGGTTAAATCACTTGCCCAACAGGTAAGGGAGGGATCCAAGCACAGTGACTTTAGAACTTGGGACCCTAACACAAAGAGAGACCACCTTTTATATTTCCAGGTGCTCTGGGGGCATAGAAAGACTTCTGGGTGTTTTGGTTTTGTTGCTAGCTTTTACTTATCCTGACATTTCACTGAGGGATCCATTTCTCCCTTGGTCTTACCCTGAGCAGAATTTATAACCCAGGACTCAGACAGTGAGCACTGGAAACAGAGACCAAAAGTGGGTATGTCATACAGATGGCTGACAGGAATGTGAAAATATGCCTAAAATCGCTAATTATTAGAGAAATGAAAATCAAAACTACAATGAGGTACCACCTCACACCAGTCAGAATGGCCATTATTAAAAAGTTTACAAAATAACAAATAATAAATGCTGGAGAAGGTGTGGGAATGTAACCTGGTACAGCCACTGTGGAAAATAGTATGGAGGTTCCCCAAAAAAACTAAAAGCAGAGCTACCATATGATCCAGTAATCCCACTCCTGGGCATATATCCAGATGAAAACTATAACTGAAAAAGATCCATGCACCCCTATGTTCATAGAAGCACTATTCACAAGACATAGAAACAACCTAAATGTCCATCGACAGAAGAATGGATAAAGATGTGGTACATATACACAATGGAATACTACTCAGCCATAAAAAGAATGAAATAATGCCATTTTCAGCAACATGGATGGAACTAGAGATTATCATATTAAGTGAAGTCAGACAGAAAAAGACAGATACCATATGAAACCACTTACATGTGGAATCTAAAATATGACACAAATGAACCTATCTACAAAACAGAAACAGACTCACAGACATAGAGAACAGACTTGTGGTTGCCAAGGGGGAGGGTAGGTGGGGGAGGGATGGATTGGGAGTTTGGGATTAGCAGATGCAAACTATTATATATAGAATGGATAAACAACAAGTTCCTACAGGAAACTATGTTCAGTATCCTGTGATGGACCATGGCAGAGAGGAATATGAAAAAGAATGTATATTTATAGGTGGGTCACTTTGCTGTGCAGCAGAAATTAACACAACATTGAAAATTAACTATATTTCTAAAAAAAAAAAAAAAGTGGGCATGTTACCCAAGCTGGTCCATACGATGAATCCTAAGAATTTTATGGAAATGTTGGGAAAGTCTTTCTTTTCCTCGGCATTTGAAATTACTGTCCTTATCTTGCAATCTCACGTAGGCTGAGAAAGAAAAAAACACACAGAGGACATTTAAGCCAAGACATGGAGAGAAATTAGATCCTGGTCACTTTGTTTAAGCCCTGAGCAAGCCATGCCTGCAAAAAGACTGGCCTTGGTCTTTTGAGTTGCATGATTCAGTAACTTCCCTCTTGGCTTAAAACAGTTTGGTTGAAGGAATATAAATAAAATAAAATAAAATGTACTCTGATAGAGAACACTGCACAATTAAAAACAGAAAAGTTGTCATCCCTCCTTTCATGTGGCCAGTCTTTCAGTTCCTGGCTAGTAGAATTACATAAAATTTTGACCTTAACAGGATATTGTTAAATGCAAAGACTCAACTATCTGTAGGAGAATAGCTCATCACACCAAAAACACAGTCAAAGGACATGTGCCAAATCACAAGTCCATTATTACCTTTATCTTGTTGCTACATTGAGATATGACTTTAATATCTTCTCCCCACGAAATGAATTTTTTTTCACTGTGTGGCTAATCATTCTGAACTTCATGAAGTCAATATAACACAATTTGCCTCTTGCAGTAGGTCTTAATGCAATCTGTCCTGTGTGAACTCAACCACAATTCAGAGTTGTTTGTTTGCTAAGTGTTGCTTGTATGTATCCTGACCAAGGCACATTTTCATTTTGGCTGTTTTTTTAAAAAATACACTTGCTAGGCCACATTGTGATTTTCATGGACCCTAGACAATTTTGCTTCATGAGCTGCTTCCTCCATAAAAAATATTAAAAATTCTTTGTTATCACTACATTGGTATTAAGACGAATATAGTCCACACTGGACTACATTCATTTTTAAACCTGATTTTAAAATAAACGATAACATTTTTGTGGACCCCTAAAAATATATCATAGGGCATAGGCACTGTACCTAACCAAGTCCGCCCTGAGTAATTATCAAGTACTAATCAAGGTATTTTAGAATTAGCACAGGTGGAAAGCCCAGGGTCTAAACTTGAAACCAGCCCCCTCTATGTCTTTTCCATTATCACTAATCGGCAAAAAATTTCTCTTTTCTTGCTGTAAATGATCAGGAGCTTTAAAGCCAGATGGAACTGGGTTCCAAATACCAGCTCCATACTTTCCAACTGTGTCAGTCAAACTTGTCTGGGCCTCACTGAATCAAGTGTAAAAATCGAGATCACAAAGTTTGAGAGCTTAGTGGAAAGAATGCATATAAGAGCGCTTATCACAGCGTCCAGCCCATAGAAGTGCTTCATGATAACGTTAGTAATGTAATACCCCTTGTGATCATTCCATGCAGAGGCAGCATGGAATGGAGGCTAAGAGTGTGGGCTTAGGAATAAGGTCTCTGGGGCTTGAATTTGGTCTCTGCTCCTAACTAGCAGAGTGACTTTAGGCAAATAACTTAACCTCTCCCAGCCTGTTATCTCCTCTTTAAAGAAGCCACAATAATATCTGTCTAGATGATTCTCCTAAAGATAAGAAATAAGGTACGTACAGTGCTTGGTACTTAGTAAGTGGAAAGTAACATTGTTATTTATCTTACCATTTTTTGCACTATTTAAAAACCATTCTGTTTCCCTTATTTATTTAAGCTTTTTAAAAATATCTTTTAAAAAAGATACTTGAAAACTTAAACTTCCAGAATAGTACAAAAATGTCCTGAATTTCCTTTTCTTGGATTCCCTAATTGTTAATATTTTACATTTACTCCATCATCCATGTTCTTTATACATATTCCCACTACCATTAGTCATGACAATGATAGACATGATATTCCATTATCCCTGAACAGTCTAGTGTGTCTCCAAAAATAAGGACATTCTCTTGCAAAATCAGCATCTAAAGCTCCCAATCAGCACAGCTCAGATCCAATGCACAGATCCCTTGCAAATTTGCCAGCTTCACAATAATGTCCCTTTTCCTTCTGGTCCAGAAATATGTTTTGCATTTAATTATCATTTAGTTGTCACTCAAGACTCCTCCAATTCGGAAGTCTTTTCCTGTATTTTACATCAGTTACACTTAGAAGTATAAAGGGATTGCAGGCTTTTCATTCTGTAGAATGACCTTCAGTCTGGGCCCACCCAACGTTTTCTTATGATCAAACCTTGTTCACGCACTCTCGTCAGGAGTACCCCAGGAATGATGCTTTTTTCTGTGCATCACAAAAGGGAGTGCATCGTGTTGACTCGTCCCCTCACTGATGATGTTAACCTTGATTACCTGATCAAGTTGGTGTCTAAGGTTTTTACACCTTAAATTCACTCGTTTCTCTTTGTTAATTGATTAGTATTTTGTGGGGATGTTTTGAAAAACTATACCCAAATCTTATTTCTTACCAAATCTCCACTCCCATCATTAGCATCCATTAATGACTCCCACCTGAACCTACCACCTCTATTCCCCCATGATTATTTATTTATGTATGTATGTATGTATGTATGTCAGTATTGTCTCATAGATTCCCAGTCTATTCAATGGATTTGTAATTTGGTAGCATCTTTATTTTTATGCTCAAAATTTCCCCTATTTGGTAAGTGGGAGCTCCTTCAAGCTGGCTCTTGTATTTTCTTACATTCTGGCACAATAAGATATTTCAGATTCATCTTGAACGTTTCCTGTCCCAAAACCTTGGAATCGGCCATTTCTCCAAGAAGCCCTGGTTCATTTTAGAAAGGATGATATCTAAAAACCAAGATCTGAGCACTCAGTGTGCTCACTGCTACTTGGGTGTCACTGCTTTTTGGCTCTCAAGAGACAGAGATAGAAAATATATGTATATATACACATACACATATGTGTATATACACACACATTTATAAATGTTTATATCCCTCTGTGTATATGTATATTATAAAACCATAAGTTTATACTGCTATCTTCTAATTCTAATCCAACACCACTGGGTTCTTTCTAGCCTTCCTTCTTCCGCATTTGTAAATATCTTCTCTGGCAGTGAGAAATTTGGCTACCATTATTTGGCTACTTATTTATTTGCTCAGCCACCATGCTGATTCCAAGCCAGAGAGGGAAGGAAAAGGAAAGCAAGAGGACGGAAAAGCAAAATAGGAAGGGGAACAATTCTCCTTCTTATTTAAAAATAAATACTGAGGGGCTTCCCTGGTGGCTCAGTGGTTAAGAATCTGCCTTCCAACGCATGGGACACAGGTTTGAGCCCCAGTCCGGGAAGATTCCCACATGCTGCGGAGCAACTAAGCCCATGCACCACAACTACTGAGCCTGCACTCTAGAGAACGCAAGCCACAACTACTGAAGCCTGCGTACCTAGAGCCTGTGCTCTGCAACAAGAGAAGCCACCGCAATGAGAAGCCCGCATACCACAAAGAAGAGTAGCCCCCGCTCGCCGCAACTAGAGAAAGCCTGCGCGCAGCAACAAAGACCCAACGCAGCCAAAAATATAAATAAATAAATGAATTTATAAAAAAAAAAATACTGAGTTCTGGCTTCTTAAATTCAAACTTAAGTCCTAAAGTTCTACATGAAACTTGAGGGTAATTCTATCCTACCCAGTTTAAAATTCTGCTTTGGAAATTTCTAAGAGAGGCATTCTTCACAAACATAAGCATTATCTTAAGCAAGGAAGTGAAAGAATAAGCTGATTCACATCAGCCAACATAGAAAAGACATTTTCATCAGTGTTATGTATAATCGGTTTCATATTTCCCAGGAAATACTTTGAGAAAATCTGATTAATTTCAACAGAAATAAACCTGATATACCTAACAGTACACTAAAGGTTCACTGAAATTTTTTTTAACAAAGAGAGCTTCTTTTATTTCAGAGAAAAGTCTGAATATCTTTAATTGATGTTTTTAATCTTCTCTTATATACATTCACTGTAGATATTACAAAAATTGTTTTGGAATATTAGCACAGCAATGATAGTAATCACCAAGAAATGGATTTGTCCTGAAATGATTATCTCAAAGCCCTTGCTTGCAGTGCTCACTGGCCCCAAGGTACAGATTGGGCACTGTACATCTTCAGGGAAGCATCATTCACAAAAACTCTTAAGTCTCTAATGTAAGTGGTCCCCTTAACCCCAGAAGAAGTACACAGTGCAACCTGCAGAGCTGCACACAGTGGTCCAGATGTTGATCATTATTCTTCCCTCACAATGCCTTTGATGTTTGTTGAGCGTGTATTACCTGTGTGTGTGCGTGCGCGCTCTTCTCCCCTTGCCTTTCCATGAAGCCTCCGTAGACACCGCTGGTTCATGTTAATAGTCAGCCCTCCATATCTGCGGGTTCCGCACCATCAGATTCAACCAACCAGGGACAAAAGTATTTTTCCAGAAAGTTCCAAAAAGCAAAACTTGAATTTGCCACAAGTCAACAACTATTTACATAGCATTTACATTGTATTTATAACTATGTACATAGCATTTATGTTGTATTAGATATTATAAGTAATCTAGAGATGATTTAAAGTATATAGGAGGATGTGCGTTGGTTATGTGCAAATATAATACTATGTCATTTTATATAAAAGACTTAAGCATCCTCAGATTTTGGTTTCCATTGGGGTTCTGGAACGAGTCCCCCACAGATACAGGGGGAGGCCTGTATTTTGTTCTTACACCTCATGTCCTACAGCACTAATGCCCAACTTAGCATACATTACCTTATATTTTTTATTTAACTTTAAACCTATGTGGTAGTGGTTCTCGATCAGGCCAAGGCTGTAATTCAGGTATGTTGGGACAAGTCTGAAGACTTTGTAAGACAGGCCTAACAGAAACCTACTGACGTAAGTGACTGAGAAATTTTCTCCTAGAAAACTTGTCCTAAGTGGAAAAGGAACAAGAACATGGTTCTCAAGGGTAAGCTTGGGTCTTGCCTTGAAATGAACTATCTTAGCCTTAAGCCAGTCATTTTGGCTTTCCATGAAATGAAGAAGTTGAATCTGATCATTTGAAGATATCTTCGAAATCTAACACTCTTTAAAAATAGTTTCTAGGGCTTCCCTGGTGGCGCACTGGTTGGGAGTCCGCCTGCCGATGCAGGGGACGCGGGCTCGTGCCCCGGTCCGGGAGGATCCCACGTGCCGCGGAGCGGCTGGGCCCCTGAGCCATGGCTGCTGAGCCTGTGCGTCCGGAGC
>NW_006772616.1:930687-935175 GCF_000442215.2 Lipotes vexillifer | reverse complement strand
GGAGCCTGTGCTCCACAACGGGAGAGGCCACAGCAGTGAGAGGCCCGCGGACCGCAAAAAAAAAAAAAAAAAAAAAAAAAAAAAAAGTTTCTATAAAAATAATGTATATTATTTAAAAATTCAGAAAACACAGAAAAATTTAACAAATTTATATTCATGTAAACCTACTACCCATAGAGAATCACTGTTAACATTATGGCATATAGCCATCCAGACTATTTTATTCATTTTATTCTTCGATTCTAAAAGTACATACATCTATTTTGGGTGTTAAGGCATAAATGGAGTAATCACAAATGGGGCCACATTATGTGCACTCTTTCATATATATGTATATGCATACATATGTACAAAATTATATGTATATAAATCATACACATACATATACATATTATATATATGTATAGTACATATATCATTTCTAGGTCTTTTGCATCTTTTAAAAATTAATATATCTTGGAGATCTTGTATAACAGTACATACACTGTTTCACAGCATACTCTCCACCTTAAAGTATTTCATGTTTTTCATTCCATATTAATATATATTTCCAAATAATAATTTTTAATTGCATCATAGTATTTCATTGTGTAGGTGGACCTTAATTTATTCAATCAATCCCAATCAATGGACATTAAAAATTTCAATGTTATAATTAACAATGAATGGACATTGTTATGCATAATATATAAAAGCATCATTATATATGTATAATATGTAAATTAACT
This sequence comes from Lipotes vexillifer, assembly GCF_000442215.2. Taxonomy (NCBI): domain Eukaryota; kingdom Metazoa; phylum Chordata; class Mammalia; order Artiodactyla; family Lipotidae; genus Lipotes; species Lipotes vexillifer. The sequence goes on along the minus strand of NW_006772616.1, from coordinate 934,447 downwards.
TTAATGTACAATACGTTAATATATAATGTAATAACATCTCAATCTTTGTAACCAAAAAACTTTAGCAACTTGAAAGATTATGTGATACATATACGTATTGATTACTTCTGCTCTTATCTTACATTTTCTTTTGTATTAGGTCCTAGAAGTAGAATTGCTGTAGCAACGGCAATTCCATTTTTCTAGTGGACTTTCAATAAACGTTTTCTGAGGATGACAGGCTTTCACAGTAATAGACTTCCCAAGGAACAATACTATTGCATTGTGAAGGTGACCTGTGGTTTGTTAACTAAGAAAGTCGTGTGAAAAAAAAGAAAAGCATTTTGCGAAAGACAGAAGAGTTTTGAGTTGTGTCCAATCTCATGTTTTTGATAATCTCTAGAAGATACATTTCTAAAAGAAAAAGAACAAAGAAAAATTAAACATAAAGGATAGCTAGTGATTTAATTTAAATCTATACATTTTAAAGAACCAATACTCTCCCATGTGGGTTTACCTGTAAATATAGTTAGTAATAAAACATCAAGATTCAACTGTGTTTATGTTCCAAGAACATGTACCATTAGAACGTAAAACTCCAAACAAATCAACTGTAAAAAGACACTGGTAATATAAAGAGAAAAATTTGAAGAAAAAAATAAACTGATTGGAAATTAGATGATATTAAGAAATCATTATTAAATGTTTTTAGGTGTGAATAATGATATTGTGCTTATATGGGGGGAAGAAGACACTTATTGAAATGATATGACATTGGGATTTACTTTAATATAATCCAGAGAATTGGGAGGGAGACTTGGCAGAAGAAGGAATTAATAAACAAAAAGGCCTATATGTCCTTAATTGTTGAACGGGATAATGGTATATAGGCACTCATACTTTTCTCACAACTATTCTGCATGTTTGCAATTTTTCTTATTAAAATTTTGAAAAAATAATGTAAACCCCATAGAGGCAGGGATCCCACCTGCTCTGTTCACTCCCACATCTAGCACAATGAATAAATGTTTATAATTGGTATATAAGTACTAGAGATGTTACTCTATTTTTTATTGTGTTTTTACCTTAGTTACATGGTACATAGAAGTTTTAAGTATTCAAACCTGGCAATTACAGCACAATAGTGAGATCCCCATTGGTGGAAGTATTCAAACGCAGATAAAACTTCTTAGTTGGGTGTATTTTTATGGGAATCATGGATTAGGTAAAGAGTATGAGTAGCTTGACGTTAAGTTCACTGCCGATTTCAGAAGTCTATTATAAAATGTTTCTCTATCCAGATTTAGATTTACATTTTAGCATTTTCTTAGAACTGAATGGAAGAAAAAAATCTATGTTTTTCTCAAGCTGGAAGTCACCTCTCTTTGGCACTGGATTTCTTGCTGGAGTTTCATATCTATTCTGATCTTTGAGTGTAAGCACCAGAGACTCAACACGTTACTCCAAATAACTGGGTTACCTTGGAAATAATGGAAATAAAGGTAAGCATCAAAAGAGATAAGAATCCCAAAGGTGGAATAGGATTTCCTAGAGGGAGAGGTTAGGGTCAAGAGCAAGTAGGCTGGACTATCAGCGGTGGGAACTCATGGATTCCCTGCCATTATGCTGAAACCCCCCCTTTTTCCATCACTCCATATCTTCTGCTAACTCATATCTTCGCTTCCCTCACAACCCCAGATTTTTTATGGCCTTTCTCTGGACATCTCTGTAGCTTCTACTCCTAAAAGTAATTACCAGCTAGCCCTCTCCACACATCTTAGTACTTTACATCATTTGAACACTGAGAGGGGTCTGGGGCGTGGCTAAAATAAAAAGAATGGGGGCTTCCCTGGTGGCGCAGTGGTTGAGAGTCCGCCTGCCGATGCAGGGGACACGGGTTCGTGCCCTGGGCCGGGAAGATCCCACAGGCCGCGGAGCGGCTAGGCCCGTGAGCCATGGCTGCTGAGCCTGCGTGTCCAGAGCCTGTGCTCCACAACGGGAGAGGCCACAACAGTGAGAGGCCTGCGGACCACAAAAAAAAAAAAAAAAAAAAAAAAAAAAAAAAAAAAAAAGAATGAAATTGCTGAGTAACCATCATAACTGTCTGGATAATGCTTTCAACACAGCTCACCTCACAGGCTATTCTTAGGTGAACTGTTCATTCCCAGTCTGTGGTTAAGATTATCCGGCTATAGTATGGTTTTGAACTCGTGTGTAAGGAATAGCTGGGGTGGGGATCTCCTAGAAGGGAGAGATGGTAGGACAGACATCCTATCCCAAGTCCAATACAGATTGGCAATGAGAAAGCGGCCAAAAGAAAGGTGGAGGCCTAAGGAGGGAGAAAACCCATGGATCAGTGACCTAGATAAGGATGTCAGACAGCAGCCATAGTTAACCAGAGGTCCTAGTGCTGTTCTCTGGACACTGAAGAGAGAGGTAAATTGTACTTATAATCTCAACTCAGATATGAATCCCAGATCTATCTTATATTAGCTGTACAACCTTGAGGCAAGTTCTGTGTCTCTGAACTGCAATCTTGTAGACTGTGAAAAGGGTATAAAAATGCTTTCTTTGCTGGGCAGGCAAAAAGGTTAAATGAGGTAATGAGTGCAAAGCATTTACATAATAGGCACCTAATAAATGATCTTCTTCTTATGCCAGTCCTTTGAATGTTCTCTGTGAATTTCAGCCTTCTGAAGCTGAATTAGAATCTGAAACTCAGCAATATTCAGGGAAAGCTGTTGAGAGGCAGGATTCCTGCAGTTTACTGTATAAGGTGAAAGGGCTCAACTGAACTTCGCTAGAGGCTCTCCTCCTTAAAAACATCACACGCTGGCCCTCCAGAGGTGAGCTGTCATCAGCAGATAAAAGGAGTCTGCAGGAGGCCAGGCCCAAGAGCCTCTAGATCTACTTGGATTTCCAGTTTTCTACAATCCCTTCAGCTCTGAGCATCCTTCTGCCCTTTTTATTGCTCCATACCCCCCACACATACACACACCAGTTTCCCAACATGCAAGAAGAAAAAACAAAGGGTATTTTTTAAATAGGGGAGAAATAATGTCATGTGGGTCTTGAGGATGAGATGTCCTTATTAAGATGGAGCCTGACCAGCACTCTATATCCTTTAGGGTTGCTTTTTGGAGGGCTTTATCTAGATTCCTTCTGAAAATGAGCATTTCCTCAGGAAATGTTAGTAAAATATGGGGCTTTAGAGCTAACTAGATCTGGGCTTAAACATCACCCCTATTGTGTGTGGACCTTGGGCAAGTTACTCCATCTCTCTGAGCCTCAGTTTCCTCATCTGAAAAATAGAAAAACAGTGCTACCCAGACCCACCTACAGGATACTTCAATGCTTAAAGGAGAGCATGTATGAACAGTTTCCAGCACCATGCCTGGCAAGAGTGAGCCCTCAGTACACAGTAGCTTTTATTATTCGCTAAGCTTTTTATCCCTATTGTTTTTTTTGTTTTTTGTTTTTTTGGCTGCGTTGGGTCTTGGTTGCTGTGCATGGGCTTTCTCTAGCTGCAGCAAGCGGGGGCTACTCTTCGTTACAGTGCGCAGGCTTCTCATTGCGGTGGCTCCTCTTGTTGCGGAACACGGGCTCTAGGTGGGCAGGCTTCAGTAGTTGTGGCTCGCGGGCTCTAGAGCGCAGGCTCAGTAGTTGTGGCCCACAGGCTTAGTTGCTCCATGTCATGTGGGATCTTCCCAGACCAGGGCTCGAACCCATGTCCCCTGCATTGGCAGGCGGATTCTTAACCACTGCACCACCAGGGAAGTCC
>NW_006772616.1:897531-930677 GCF_000442215.2 Lipotes vexillifer | reverse complement strand
CCCCCCCCCCCCGCCATTGTTTTTATAGTGGCCTTAAAAAAAAACCTCAGGCGCACTTTTAGAGTGACCTCAGAATCCTCAGGTGATATTGTTATTAAAATATGAGGCTTTAGAATCAGATAGTCCTGGGTTTACATGCTGGCTCTGACACTAGTCATGTGACATGGGCAAAGTCATTTAAGCTCTGTGAGCTGCAGTTTCTTTAACCATATTGTGGGGATGATCACACTTACCTCAAAGGGTTATCTGAGGTAAATGGTACCCAATATAGCACCTGGAACATATTAAAGGCTCATTAAATAGTAAATCAGGTGATGATGATGACATTGATGAAGAGGAAGATATCAAAAATGATGCTGCTCATGTTGCATAAAAAACAATGGAATTTCATTTCTGGTTCTTTTTATCATGTTCTAGAGATTGCAAACTCTTGAAGGCAGAGACAATATCAGATTTACTTTCATTTTGTTCTTCGCACTTAGCAACTAGCATATAATAGGTGCTCTATAAATATTTATTGAATGAATCAGTGAGCTGATAAATAAATGAATGCTTTGGTGATACAAAAAGAAATTATTTCACATATCAACAACTCTGGCTTTGGAATCAGACAAATACGAGTTTGTATCTTGACTTAATCATTTAAGATGTGAATTTAGCTAAGTAACTTATTTCTCTCTGTCTCACATTCCCTACCTGTAAAACAGGAATAACAGAATCTACTGCATAGGGATGTGAGAGTTAAATGAGAAAATGTATGAAGAGCTTAGCACTGTCCCTGAAACATAGTCTGCGCTCAAAGAAAGTTAGCCACTATGTGCTGCATGGACAGAAGGCCATTTGGTCTGAACTACCCACAAAGGAGGCTAATGTAACTTGGCTCATTTGAAGTCATGCCATGTTTTCCTAATGTGCCAAAACAGTCTCCCAAGTTGGAGGGACACAAATGTTTAGAAAGCCTCATCATCTTCTAATACCCATCAAGATAGCAAAAATAAATGTGGAGGCCAATTACCTTCCATGTAGTTGTCATAACCCCTGCTCAGTAATTTGGTCTCAACGCACCATTACAATTAAACATGCAAATAGCAGGCCTTTTGTTTCTTATCATTTCTGCCAAGGATAAGCATTTTCAATCTGCTGCATTTGCACCCATTTAGATAATGATGATGATGCCAACAGATCCCTTTCCATTCCACTCTGCCTTTCATTCAAAGAGTCAGGCCCAGAGGTGCTTTTAGAGACCACATTTATAGATTAATTCTAACATGATGGAGCTGCAGGAATCCCTGGGGTAGCAAGAAGCACATATTAACTTTTGCCAATGTCACTGCACAAACATCAGATTATGAAATCGAATGGCAAATAACTCACCCCGTTGAAAATGTAAGGAAAATTTATGAGGCCGGAAAGAAAGACAAAGCCACAACCAGCGGCACTGTAACTGAGCTACAGGTTTCAAATAACAAGGAATCCACAAACTAATGTCACTTCCCCAGCACTCTAAATGTCATGGACAGATTGTTTGAGGGAATGACTCAACAGGAAGGGAAACAAATTCACCTCATTTCTCACCACCCATACTCCCTGTCATTCCAAACTTCCACAATGAACAAGAGAGTGGATGAACTAAGCTCTGGGCTTGCACTGCATGCTGCTTAGGTTCACATCCTTCCAGCCACTGATACTTTGAGCATCCCCCACTCTTAAGATGGAAACAAAACAGTCTGGTTGACTTCATTCTTCAAGGACCCTTTTGCCCACTTGTATATCCCTCAAAAGCCTCCACTGTCCTTGGATTTGTTTTTTTGTTTGTTTGTGTCATGCAGTAGAGAAAAGATGGACCTTAGTTTGCTGAAGAGATTGAATTATAGCAGTAACCCTACTGTGACATCACAAATGGGAATATGATGGACACATGGACCAGCTACTCAGATAAAAGTGCACAAATATCCACACTCAGATTCAATCACAATTTAACATTCATTTTAGAGGAAACTCACTGAACCCCTGCAGTTTCTCTGCAGATCCCTGGTCAAAAAACACCTATACCAATTGATTTCTAAGATTGTGTCTCTTTTGTTTATTCATTGATTCATGTATTTGTTCATTCAAGATTTCGGCTTCCCTGGTGGTGCAATGGTTAAGAATCCACCTGCCAATGCAGGGGACACGGGTTCGAGCCCTGGTCTGGGAAGATCCCGCATACCGCAGAGCAACTAAGCCTGTGCACCACAACTACTGAAGCCCGCACACCTAGAGCCCGTGCAACAAGAGAAGCCACCACAATGAGAAGCCTGTGTACTGCAACAAAGAGTAGCCCCTGCTCGCTGCAACTAGAGCATACCCGCGCACAGCAACAAAGACCCAACTCAGCCATAAATAAATAAATAAATAAATAAATAAATAATAAATAAATAAATAAATTAGAAAAAAGATTTATAGAGCCACCATGTTCCCAGCACCATGCTAGGTCCTGGAGTTAAAAAGGTAAATAAAGTATTGCCTCTACTTTTGATGCCTTCACAGCCTGATAGAGGGTGGTAATGTATGATAACTGACTCAATCAAGGCATAAAAATATACTGAGGGAATGTAAGAGGAAGGTGTGACTAAGCATAGTCAGGAAGTCAAAGAAGGCACTACCGAGGAAGTGATATTGGATAGCAGTGTTCAAGATGTAACCCATCGGAGGGGTGGGAACAATGACAGGCATTCCTGGCAGAGACCACAGTAGGGTCAAAGGCTTGGAGTTGTGAAAAAGCCTGGCATGACTAAGTAAAGCTAAAAGCTGGGTTGACTAGAACATAGAGTATATAAAGGAGAGAAATGTTGGGAGAAGCTGCCAAGAACATACAGATGTTATAAATCATGCTTACGTGAAATTTAAACTTCACCCTTTGGGCAACAGGGAGCCCCTGAAGGATTTTAAGGATGGATGAGCAAAAAAAAATCATATTTATGCCATACAAAGATGATTCTATGATCTGTATAGGAAAAACAAGCCCAAGCGTTTCTGATGTCAATGAAACTATTATCATCCTCCATTTTCCATTGCGAGTGACACAAAATAAAAGCAGGCATTTAAACCAGTTTTCAGACAACTCAAAAAGCCCAGTGGAAAAGGAAGTATATTTGCAGAGTAATGTCTGGTACCCAGTGGGGATGGACATGCAATATTAACAGATGATGATGGCAGCAACACAAATTCAAATCAAGAAAAATCAGCTGCTACCTTGAACTAGTCATGAATAATATTTAAACACTAGCCAATAGCACTTTGTGGATTCCGGGCCATCATTGTAAAGTGTCCAAAGTAATTTGTTATAAACACGTGGAATTTCAGCTTACTATGGTGGTGGAGGCAGAGGGGAGATGTTGCCTAAAGCAAAAAATAGTTAAAGCCCAAATTACCCTCGGAATTTCCTTAAATTGCCCATAAAGTACAGTTAGACACATGCAGTATAGATCTGGAATATTATTTATAAATGCTATCTGTACAAAATAAGGTTTCTAAAAGGGCACATATTAAAATGTAATTTTGCAGGAATTTTGCTATATCAGTGGATATTTGAATCTGCGTAAGTTAAACGCATGCATAATGTGAATGCTGCTGTAACACTTAAACAGTGAAAATTGCAAATAAATGTAATTTTAAAATATAAATGAGAAAAGCTTCAAGGTTGTCCCCACAGTAATATAACTGTCCTGCATGCTGATATGCTGTCCTGAGTGGAAAACAGCACTGCCAGAAATTGGAAATACACAGGGAACTTACACTGCTCATAATTCCTTTACACTGTAATGAGGTTAATAGTTATTATGGAGATCAGAGATTATTGTGGGCTTGGGAAATATCAAAATATCTTGGGATTCCATCAAAATTTCTTGGGATTCCATCAAAATTTGGGTAAATCCATTGAGTGGTGCATTGTATTTGAACAACATGTGTCAATTATCCTGAAGACAGTAGCTGAAAACTATTGATAAATTGGGGCTTGGTCTACAGATTTCCACACAGGGCAGGTAGAGTGGGAAATTCTGCAGTTGATACTGGAATCCCAGATAACAGTAGGTCAGCACACGCGTTTCCATGTGAAAACTCATGTGTGCCGCCCAGATGTCACCCTCTGCAGCCAGCCCCTTCCCTCGGCTCTCCAGCTGTATGGTGACAGGTGGCTGCTGTCCACCCAGTGCCTGGCGGGGGCTGGCGGATCTCCTCCCCGCTGCCAGGACCGCCCCTGGGAGACGTCATTTCAATTTCAGGGTAGAATATCTTTTCCGGAAACTCAGGAGGCGGACCTCAAGGGCTAGTTTTGTATAAATCTGAGTTCAGCAGTGACGAGAAGCCAACTTTGAAAGACTGCAATGAAAAGTGCTTTTACCTCTTACTATAATTCCTACTATTGCAAAGGGCGAAGTGTCAGGCTGCTGAGACCTGTCATCCCCAGGAAGACTGATGCACCCTTAAAACCACATCGCTATCTTCCTGTGCCTCTTCCTCGCCTCTCTCTCCCTCAACTCTTCCCTCTGCATTCTTTCTCCTTTGTTCTACATACACACTCACACTGCATAGTGATTAAAAGCCTGAACTTTGGATTCAACACACCTGTATTCTAATCCTAGCTGCATCCTGAATAAGTTATTTACATTTCACTTTGCTCAGTTGTAAAATGGGACTAATATAACAGTTCCTACTTCCTAGGGTTGTTTTGGGGAGAGAATAACAAAACACACACACCATACTCAGCACAGTGCCGGTCACACGGGAATTGCTCAATAAATCCTATTAATATTTATTCCTATTATTATTTTTATTGTAATTATACACTGCCTTGTAGCGTGTCAACATTTAATTATAATATACACTGTGAACATTTTCTCATATCAATAATGTTCTTCTAAAGTATGAGATTGAATGGTGGCATGGAAAGCCATTGTACTGATAATGTAATTAACAATATAATTTATGTCTTCTTAATCTTATTTTTCTTAGTAAGCAAGAAGAAATATTAAGGCTCCTAAATGCTTAGCCATATGCACCTAACATATGGATTTGTTTTCCCTTCATTTCAATTAGAGAAAAAAGCAGAAATTATTTTTTGCTAGATTACTTTCCTCTATAGATCAGTATAGATTCAGTATAAAGGATATATTTCTTATACCTCTCAAGGAGTTTCAATATCCTAATTATCACATGAAACTTTTAATAAGTCATTTCACCTCTGAAGTGGTCCTGCCACAGGCTCTTAGCTTTGCAGTTAAAAGTGGGTACAACTTTGCCATTTCCTTTTTTTCTTTTTAATAAACTTACTTATTTTTGGCTGCATTGGGTCTTCGAGGCTGTGCATGGGCTTTCTGTAGTTGTGGCGAGCGGGGGCTACTCTTCGTTGCGGTGCGTGGCCTTCTCACTGTGGTGGCTTCTCTTCTTGCGGAGCATGGCTCTAGGAGTGTGGGCTTCAGTAGTTGTGGCACACCTGCTTAGTTGTTCCGCGGCATGTGGGATCTTCGTGGACCAGGCCTTGAACCCATATTCTCTGCACTAGCAGGTGTACTCTTAACCAGTGTACCACCAGGGAAGTCCCAGCTTTGCCATTTCAAAGAGAGCTTCAGTGGATGACTTGAAAAGACAATAATCATCTGAGCCCTGTGAAACTGTTTAAACTGCTTAGTAATGATGATGATGCTGATAATAAGAGAAAAAAAAACAGCTAATATGATTGAGGATTCATTATATGCCAAGCCCTGTTTCAAGTATTTTACATGTATGAATTTATTTATTTTTCCCAAGAACACTTTGAGGTACATACGATATGTCTTCACAGTTAACAGATGAAGAAACAGATACTATTTCCTCATCTGTAAAAGACAGATGCTACCGTCCACTGGTGAACATCACAGGGTTGAGTGAAAACGAAATGCAGTAACACTTTAGGATATTATTCACATCTCATGACATGAATAAGTCAATGATTACAACCTTCATTTTGTGGACAAAAAACAGACTTTTTAAAAAATAGATATTTGTTGGAGTATAATTGCTTCACAATATACTGTTGTGTTAGTTTCTGTTGCACAACAGGGCGAATCAGCCCTATGCATACACGTCTCCATAACCCCTCCCTCCCATCCTCCCTATCCCACTCCTCTAGGTCATCGCAAAGCACCGAACTGATCTCCCTGTGCTATGCTGCTGCTTCCCACCAGCCAACTATTTTACATTCAGTAGTGTATATATGTTGATGCTACTCTCACTTTGCCGCAGCTTTGCCCTCCCACCCCATGTCATCAAGTCCATTTTCTATGTCTACCTCTTTATTCCTGCCTGGAAACTAGGTTCATCAGTACCATTTTTTTTTTTTTTTAGATTCCATATATATGCGTTAGCATACGGTATTTTTCTTTTTCTGACTTACTTCTTACTTCACTCTGTATGACAGACTCTAGGTCCATCCACCTCACTACAAATAACTCAATTTCATTTCTTTTTATGACTAATATTCCATTGTATATATGTGCCACATCTTCTGTATCCATTCATCTGTCGATGGACATTTAGGTTGTTTCCATGCCCTGGCTATTGTAAATAATGCTGCAATGAAGATTGTAATGCATGTCTATTTTTGAATTATGGTTTTCTCAGGGTATATGCCCAGTAGTGGGATTGCTGGGTCATATGGTAGTTCTATTTTTAGTTTTTTAAGGAACCTCCACACTGTTCCCCATAGTAGTTGTATCAATTTACATTCCCACCAACAGTGTAGGAGGGTTCCCTTTACACCACACCCTTTCCAGCACTGATCGTTTCTAGCTTTTTTGATAACGGCCATTCTGACTGGCGTGAGGTGATACCTCATTGTAGTTTTGATTTGCATTTCTCTAATAATTAGTGATGCTGAGCATCTTTTCATGTGCATTTTTGCATCTGTATGTCTTCCTTGGTGAAATGTCTATTTAGGTTTTCTGCTCATTTTTAAACTGGATTGTTTGTTTTATTGATATTGAGCTCCAAGAGCTGTTTGCATATCTTGGAGATTAATCCTTTGTCAGTTGTTTCATTTGCAAATATCTTCTCCCATTCTGAGGGTTGTAGTTTTTTTTTTCTTTTTTTTAAGGAGATATTGGGGGTAGGAGTTAATTAATTAATTAATTAATTTTTGCTATGTTGGATCTTCGTTTCTGTGCGAGGGCTTTCTCTACTAGTGGCAAGCGGGGACCACTCTTCATCGCAGTGCACGGGTCTCTCACTATCGCAGCCTTCTCTTGTTGCAGAGCACAGGCTCCAGACACACAGGCTCAGTAGTTGTGGCTCACGGGCCTAGTTGCTCCACGGCATGTGGGATCCTCCAAGACCAGGGCTCAAACCCATGTCCCCTGCATTAGCAGGCAGATTCTCAACCACTGTGCCACCAGGGAAGCACCTAATGGTTGTCTTTTTGTCTTATGGTTTCCTTTGCTGTGCAAAAGCTTTTAAGTTTAATTAGGTCCCATTTGTTTATTTTTGTTTTTATTTTTTACTCTATGGGGTGGGTCAAAAAATATCTTCCTGGGGCTTCCCTGGTGGTGCAGTGGTTGAGAGTTCGCCTGCCAATGCAGGGGATGCAGGTTCGTGCCCCGGTCCAGGAGGATCCCATGTGCCGCAGAGCGGCTGGGCCCGTGGGCCATGGCTGCTGAGCCTGCGCATCCGGAGCCTGTGCTCCACAACGGGAGAGGCCACAGCAGTGAGAGGCCTGCGTACCGCAAAAAAAAAAAAAAAATCTTCCTGTGGTTTACGTCAGAGTGTTTTTCCTGTTTTCCTCTAAAAGTTTTATAGTGGCTGGTCTTACATTTAAGTCTGTAATCCATTTGGAGTTCATTTCTGTGTATGGTATTAGATACTGTTCTAATTTCATTTTTTTACATGCTGTCCAGTTTTCCCAGTACCACTTATTGAAAAGGCTGTCTTTTCTCGATTGTATGTTCTTGCCTCCTTTGTTGTAAATTAGGTGCCCATATGTGCGTGCGTTTATCCCTGGGCATTCTATCCTGCACCATTGATCTATATTTCTGTTTTTGTGCCACTACCATACTGTCTTGATTACTGTAGCTTTGTGATATAGTTTGAAGTCAGGGAACCTGACTCCTCCAGCTCCATTTTTCTTTCTTAAGATTGCTTTGGCTATTCAGGATCTTTTGTGTTTCCATACGAATTATAAAATTTTTTGTTCTAATTCTGTGAAGAATACCATTGGTAGTTTGATAGGGATTGCACGGAATCTGTAGGCTGCTTTGGGTAGTATAGTCATTTTTACAATATTGATTCTTCCAATCCAAGAACATGGTGTATTTCTCCATCTGTTTATGTGATCTTTGCTTTCTTTCATAAGTGTTTTATAGTTCTCTGAATACAAGTCTTTCACCTCCTTAGGTAGGTTTATTCATAGGTATTTTATTCTTTTTGTTGCAATGGTAAATGGGTGTGTTTCCTTAATTTCTCTTTCTGATTTTTTGTTGTTGGTATATAGGAATGCCAGAGATTTCTGTGCATTAATTTTGTATCCTGCAACCTTACCAAATTCATTGACTAGTTCTAGTAGTTTTCTGGTCGCATCTTTAGGATTTTCTATGTATAGTATAATGTCATCAGCAAATAGTGACAGTTTTACTTCTTTTCCAATTTGTATTCCTTTTCTTTCTTTTGCTTCTCTGATTGCTGGGTCTAGGACTTCCAAAACTATGTTGAATAACAGGTGAGAGTGGACATCCTTGTCTTGTTCCTGATCTTAGTGGAAATGCTTTCAGTTTTTCACCAGAGTATGATGCTTGCTGTAGGTTTGCCATATATGGCCTTTGTTATGTTGAGGTAGGTTCCCTCTATGACCACTTTCTGGAGAGTTTTTATCATAAATGTGTGTTTTGTCAAAAGCTTTTTCTGCATCTATTGAGATGATCATATGGTTTTTATTCCTTAATTTGTTAATGTGGTGTATCACACTGATTGATTTGCGTATATTGAATAATCCTTGCATCCCTGGGATAAATCCAACCTGATCCTGGTGTATGATCCTTTTAATGTGCTGTTGGATTCTGTTTGCTAGTATTTTGTTCAGGATTTTTGCATCTATGTTCATCAGTGATATTGGTCTATAATTTTTTTTTGAGATACCTTTTCCGGTTTTGGTATCAGGGTAATGGTGGCTTTGCAGAATGAATTTGGGAGTGTTTCTCCCTCTGCAATTTTCTGGAAGAGTTTGAGAAGGATCAGTGTTAGCTTTTCTCTAAATGTTTGATAGAATTTGCCTGTGAAGCCATCTGGTCCTGGACTTTTGTTTGTTGGAAGATTGTTAATTACAGTTTCAATTCCCTAACTTGTGATGGGTCTGTTTATATTTTCTAATTCTTCCCGGTTCAGATTGGAAAATTGTACCTTTCCAAGAACTTGTCCATTTCTTTGTGGTTGTCCATTTTATTGGCATATAGTTGTTTGTAGTAGTCTCTTATAATCCTTTGTATTTCTGCAGTGTCAGTTGTGATTTCTCCTTTTTCATTTCTAATTTTATTGACTTGCATCCTCTCCCTTTTTTTCTTGATGAGTCTAGCTAAGGGTTTATCAATTTTATCTTCTCAAAGAACCAGCTTTTAGTTTTACTGACCTTTGCCATTGTTTTCTTCATTTCTATTTCATTTATTTCTGTTCTGATCTTTAAGAATTCTTTCCTTCTACTGACTTTGGGTTTTCTTTGTTCTTCTTTCTCTAGTTGTTTTAAGTATAGGGTTAGATTGTTTATTTGAGATTTTTCTTGAGGTGAGATTGAATCGCTATAAACTTCCCTCTTAGAACTGTTTTTGCTGCATCGCATAGGTTTTAGGTCGTCTTGATTTCATTGTCATTTGTTTCTATGTACTTTTTAATTTCTTCTTTGATTTCTTCAGTGATCTCTTGGTTATTTAGTAGCGCACTGTTTAGCCACCAGGTATTTGTATTTTTTACAGTTTGTTTCCTGTAATTGATTTCCAGCCTCATAGTGCTGTGTTCAGAAAAGATGCCTGATATGATTTCAACTTTCTTAAATTTTCCAAGGCTTGATTTGTGACCCAAGATGTGATCTATCCTGGAGAATGTTCCATGTGCACTTGAGAAGAAAGTGTATTCTGCCACTTTTGGGTGGAATGTTCTATAAATATCAATTAGATCTATCTGGCCTATTGTGTCATTTAAAGCTTGTATTTCCCTATTTATTTTCTGTTTGGATGATCTGTCCATTGGTGTAAGTGGGCTGTTAAAGTCCCCTACTATTATTGTGTTACTGTCGATTTCTCCTTTCATGGTTGTTAGCATTTGCCTTATGTATTGAGGTGCTCCTATGTTGGGTGCATAAACATTTATAATTGTTATATCTTCTTCTTGGATTGATCCTTTGATCATTATGTAGTGTCCCTCCTTATACCTTTTAACAGTCTTTATTTTAAAGTCGATTTTATCTGATATGAGTATTGCTACTCCAGCTTTCTTCTGATTTCCATTTGCATGGAATATCTTTTCCATCCCTTCACTTTCAGTTTGTATGTGTCCCTAGGTCTGAAGTGGGTCTCTTGTAGACAGCATATTTATAGGTCTTGTTTTTGTATCCATTCAGTCTGTGTCTTTTCGTTGGGGCATTTAATCCACTTACATTCAAGGTTATTATCGATATGTATGTTCCTATTACTATTTTCTTCATTGTTTTGGGTTTGTTTTTGTGGATCTTTTTCTTCTCTTGTGTTTCCCCCTTAGAGAAGTTTCTTTAGTATTTGTTGTAAAGCTGGTTTTGTGGTACTGAATTCTCTTAGCTTTTGCTTGTCTGAAAAGTTTTTGACTTCTGTATCAAATCTGAATGAGATCCTTGCTGGGTAGAGTAATCCTGGTTGTAGGTCTTTCTCTTTCATCATTTTAAGTATATGCTGCCACTCTCTTCTGGCCTGCAGAGTTTCCACTGAAAAATCAGCTGATAACCTTACGGGGATTCCTTTGTATGTTATTTTTTGTTGTTCCCTTGCTGCTTTTAATATTGTTTCTTTGAATTTAATTTTTGTTTGATTAATATTTGTCTTGGTGTGTTTTTCCTAGGGTTTATCCTGTATGGGTCTCTCTGTGCTTCCTGGACTTTGGTGACTATTTCCTTTCCCATGTTAGGGAAGTTTTCCACTATAATCTCTTCAAATATTTTCTCAGACCCTTTCCTTTTCTCTTGTTCTTCTGAGACCCATACAGTTCGAATGTTGGTGCATTTAGTGTTGTCCCAGAGGTCTCTGAGATTGTCTTCAATTCTTTTCATTCTTTATTCTGCTCCTCAGCAGTTATTTCCACCATTTTGCCTTCCAGCTCACTTATTTGTCTTCTACCTCGGTCATTCTGTTATTGATTCCTTCTAGTTTATTTTTCATTTCCGTTACTGTTGTTCATCTCTGTTTGTTCTTTAGTACTTCTAGATCTTTGTTAAACATTTCTTGTATTTTCTCAATCTGTGCTTCCATTCTATTTCTGAGATTCTGGATCATCTTTACTATCATTACTCTGAATTCTTTTTCAGGTAGATTGCCTATTTCGTCTTCATTTATTTGGTCTTGTAGGTTTTTACCTTGCTCCTTCATCTGTGACATATTCTTTTGCCGTCTTTTTTTTTTTTTTTTCTTTTAATGAGTGGGATTGTGTTCCTGTTTTACTGGTTCTTTGGCCTGAGGCTTCCAACATTGTAGTTTGTAGGCTATTGGGTAGATCTGGGTCTTGGTGCTGAGATGAGGAACTCTGTGAGACCTCACTCCAATGAATATTCCCTGGGGTCTGAGGTTCTCTGCTGGTCCAGTGGTTCGGATTCAGACCTTCCACAGCAGGAGCTTCCACCCAACCCCAGGCTCACGAATCAAGATCCCACAAGCTGCGTGGGGCTGCCAGAAACAAAAACAAAACCAAAAAAAGAGAACAATAAAAAAGTAAAAAATAAAATTAGACTAGGAAACTAACAGATATGTTACAAAGAATGTAAAAATAAACATGTAGATAAATCAACAACCAGAAGCTACCTCAGTACCACAATACTAAAAAAGAGGCGGGAAAAGGAAAAAAAAAAAAAATGGCGGGTCAGAAAGGCTTGGCTGTGGAGAGCAGGGCCTAAGCAATGGTCAGGCTTGGGTGGTGGGCGGGGCCAATGCTCAGAACCCACAGGGCTGGAAAAGGCCCTGGGGGCTGTGGGGGGTGGGGCTTAGGCTGAAGGAAGAGATGGGGCCCAGGCGTGCCCCCCACCCCTGGTCTCAGAGGGCCAGGGACTCACCTGGGAGCCCAGCAGGCTTCATGGGCTTGAGTGGGCGGGTCAAATGCCCTCCTCTCCTCTCCCGCTCCTCCAGTCTGGGGTCTGGGAGAGCCCCTCCCACCCTCCCCGGCCTCCCTCCTATACCTCCAGGCCAATGTGGCTGGTGCGGGGGTAAAGGGGGGTCTTTGAGGGCCCCATGACCCACCCGGCCTGGAGAGGGCTTTGGAGGGCGGGAGATCAGCCTGGGAGCTCAGCAGGCTCCCCATGCCCTAGTGGGCGGGGCAATCGCCCTCTGCTCCTCTCCCGCGCCTCCTAAAGGGCCCCTCCCACCTGCCTCTCCTGACTCCCCGGCCTCAGGAGCACTGGTCTTGTCTGGCCTCCACTTCTCCTCCCGCCTTGGTCCCCCTGCATCTTACTGGTTCACTCTGGGGTTCCTCCCATCTCCTTGGGGGTCAGAGTCCCCCACCAGCGACCGGCTGGTGCCCTAGTTGGGGGAAACGCTAACTCCACATCTTCCCACACCGCCATCTTGACTCCTCCCCCAGACATGTTTTTGACCTGGTAAAGACCAAGCTGTGGCTTACACTTAAGTGTCTCATGGCTCCGAAGTCCCAGGGCGTTTTTGGCAGTCACACACTCTCACGTTTCGTAGGTTTCTCTCCTTCACAAATCAATAAATCCTTTACCAAGTAGAGGAACTCAAGCCCTCACGTCAGCAAATAATTAAGAAATAGTGTGGGTTTTGTAGAAAGAATAAGTTATCTGAATAAAAATGATTTTCAATGATAAAAATGATACATGAGCTTTATAAAATGTCTAACACAATGATGAAACAGAAAGAAGAAAATAAAAATCACATCTCTGTAACCTAGAGGGGACTGTTGATAACATTCTGATGATTAGCCTGTCAATCGTACAGTTACCCACACCCAGCCACACACTGTACTGACATGGAATTCTTCAGTTCTATAATACGGTTCTCATGCAATAGTATTAATTAACTTAATGTTGAGGCTAATTAATATTAATTAAATCAAATGTAAATCTATACCGGTTTTTTTATTTTTAATTTATTTATTTTTGCTGCATTGTGTCTTCGTTGCTGCACACGGGCTTTCTCTAGTTGCGGCAAGCAGGAGCTACTCTTCATTGCGGTGTGTGGTCTTCTCATTGCAGTGGCTTCTCTTGCTGTGGAGCATGGGCTCTAGGCATGTGGGCTTCAGTACTGCGGCACGCAGGCTCAGTAGTTGTGGCACAAGGACTTAGTTGCTCCACGGCATGTGGGATCTTCCCAGACCCAGGCTCTAACCTGTGTCCCCTGCATTGGCAGGTGGATTCGTAACCGCTGTGCCACCAGGGAAGCCCCTATACCATTGTTTTTAATATCTGTATTAACCACAGAGTTAACCACAATTTATTTAACCAGTCTCCTAGTTGACGAACATTAAGCTATTTTCCTTTTTCAAAATATCATTAAAAAATTTGGTAAACCACTCTGACATAATCCTTTGTATACTCATCTGATTACCTCCTTAGTGTAACTCCTAGAAGTGCAGTTGCACAAAGAATGTACACATTTTACATTTGGATTCATGATTTGGGTCTTAATATCTACATAACTGGTCTTCCCAAAGATAATGTAGGAGAGCTTCCACTTCGTCCTGGTTTTTGGTAAACAGCAGAGAGTTAACACAGCTGTAAAACATTTTAGTACAATTTTCCAAGGTAAACAAGGTCAGAGGGCATAAATGCCAACAGGCCTGAGGAGTACACTCATTCCTCTCTGTGCCACTCCTCTCCGGCTCATGTCTCCTCTGAGAGAATAACAGTTTGCAGTTTGGATTAACTCAATAGCCTGACTCTGAAATACTGTTTCCAGCACCTGCACAGAGTCATACTGGGATCCCAGAACAATACATTTGACGGATCTCATTGCACTCTAGGAAGAAACTACCCCTGCTGATTGATGACACTTAAAACCTAAAAAAAAAAAAAAAAAAAAAAAAATTCCAGCTTGCCGCTGTGAGGTATCTTATGTATTGGCACTGTCTTCTTTGTTTCTAGGAAGAACCAGTCAGTTATTCTCAGACTATTCACTGTGACATCTAGGATGGAAATAAAATCTCCATGGATCGCCTCTGAAATGTGGCTCTGCAAGTATACAGACAAGCATTATTGCCTTATTATAAACAAAGGAAAAAAAGCACCACACCCCACGGCCTTATGGATGCCTTAAATTTTAGAATGAATCAAATATTACTTCAAAGTCTCTCTCACTTTATTAACTCAGTATCACTGTATAAAAAGCGAAATTCTCAATGATTCTCCACTCTGGGGTGACACACAGCACAGATGTACTAAGGACACGTGGGTGAAGAACATTTTTTAGACACGCACTATCATTGCATTTAAATTACATTCACCCTTTGGTGTCCAGGCATGAGAAGAATATCAATGGCATTTGAAATGTTCCAAAAGCTGAAGAGCTGAAAAATTTTAATCTCCAAATTGTGTGTTTACTTAAGAGATTAATTCAGTGGTTTAGCATCATATAACAAGCCAGTAAATTTTGACAGTGGAAAAAAAATCAGTGACACTATTTTGAAATACAAATATAGCATTTTTATTGTTTACAAATTTTCACTCTGGCACAGTTCTTGGTGGTAAATATTCTTCTCCCTTGACACACTCTTAGGGGAAGCACAATAGGCTTCTATAAAATTGCAAATGATAAGCACACAGAGAAAAGAATAAAGGGGAAGAAAATTCAAATTCCGAGAGGTTGGGAAGCAATAAGCAACCTGTCCCTTTCAATATCACCAGAGAAATGCATTTTGTCTTCCAAATACAGGTTTACAGCACTTCTGAGTTCACAGGGTGCCCCAGCAAAGGCTTATAGGGAGGAATGAAGCAAGCAGGGTGCCCTCTGTTTGCTCCCAGGTGGATATTTCAAGAGAAACTAATGACACTGCATTTGTAAAGCACTTTACAATTTTTAAAGTACGTTCACTTATCTCATTTGGCACTTGCATAGGAGGGGGGCAGGTGGGTGATTATTAATAGCTCAGTTTTATCAGAAAAGAAAAATTAAGCTCAGAAAACCTGCCCAAAGTATCATGAGAAATATAGCCTAGACAATGCTTGGCACATAGTAAGCCTCCCACTAATTAGAGCTGCTGTTATTATTATTATCATTATTATTACTACCACCACAGACGGCCTTAACAAGACCTCAGCCAGTGGTGGACTCTCAAACGTTCCTGTTTCCCCAGCCAGCTTTTTAATGCATATTTCAGAAAGATGCTGAAAAATCAATAGGACCTTCTATTGTATTTATAAGTATATCCTATACCTGATGTTCAAGTCTTATTATAAACAGAATACAATGGAATTATTTAACCCATGATAAACCATAGTCACCACCTAACTCATGCTATTTTGAAGAAAACACAGTGGAAAACTGTCTCAAATTAAATGACTTGGTCAAAAGAATTAATACTAAAATATTTTATTGTTTAAAATATCTTTATTTAAAAAACATATCATATTATCAGAGCATTTCCCACAGCTTTATTTTAAAGATTGGGTGTTTATTTATTTATTTATTTGGCCATGCCGAAGGCAAGTGGGATCTTAGCTCCACGACCAGGGATCCAACTGGTGCCCCTCACATTGGAAGCAGAGTCTTAACCACTGGACCTCCAGGGAAGTCCCTGGGTGTTTATTTTTGAAAAGAACACAGTAATAGTTTTCATCTCATTCTAGTGCACATTTATTTCCAATTATTCTAGTATAATAAGTATAATATATAGAAAATTTTAGGTAATGTTAAGTAGAAAAATGTAAATATTTTTCCATTTTTGCTTATATCCCAGACTTACTGTGAACTTCAAAGAAAATATTTATAAAAATACTTTGAAAAGCCAAAATTCCATCTTAAAAACTGATAATAAAAAGTACTAATACCTATAAGAAGTATTAATTATCTAGTAATAGGTAATGGTAATAATTATCTTTGTAATTACTTTTACAATAATAGGTAAGAGTTAAGTGCATATGTAAAGTACACGTTTTACATGCGTCATCACATCCTATTTTTATAACAATTCTATGGAATAAGGACTGTTATTAACCTCTTCTTACAGATGGAAAATCCAAAGTTCAGAGAACTGTAATAGTTTATCAAGCTAGCTAGTGGCAGAGCTAGGAGGCAGGCTTAACTCCCAAGTCCCTGCTCTTTTTTCCCTAAATTTATTATTAATTTTCACACATTCACCAAAGGTGAAAAAAACACAATGAACACTTATTTGCTAATCACAAAGATTTAACACTTTTCAACTTTCTTCTCTTCATTTCCCTCCCATCCTCCCTTTCCTCTCTCTCTCTAGACTGTTTCAAGGTAAATTCTAGGCAGCATATGCTTCACTCACAAATACTCCAGTTGGCATCTTCTAAGAATAAGGACATCCTCCTACACAAACAAAATACCATTATCAAACCTAAGGTGATGATCAATAATTTCCTAGTATCATCTCATACTCAGTTTATATTAAAATCTCCTGAATTATCCCCCAAATGACTATATTTTTCAAACACAAATCAAGTTTCATACTCTGTCTTTGGTTGTTATGTCTTTTTATTCTAGGCCACTTTCTTCCAACAATGTTTTTAATGACATTGACTTTTTGAAAGACTGAGTTGTTTTGCTGAAGATCCCCCATTATGTATTTGTGAGACTGTTTCCTTGTAGTTCCTGTAATCTTTTCTTCTATTCTCTAAATCTTCACTAAAGCACCCTTTGTTGGTAAATGTCACAAATTCTTAACTAAAAAGTACAGGTGTAAATAAATAGCAAAACAATCCCTATCTTTAATTCTATTGTGAATGAATAATGTTTGTCCTGATGGTAGAATAGTTATTAGGGGCTCAGTTTAAAGGAGAGATAGAAGAATGAAGACATTCCACACTTAGAACTCCTTTTGGTGTAAAAAGCTGATGTCTGACATTTTTAGATTTGGCTACGATTTCACCCACATGCACAAATTCTGGGAAGATTTAAGCTCTTGTCTTTTGGGGAACTTTGCCAAACACACTTAAAAATCCTATCACTTCTGCCAATTATGGCAAGCCTGGCTAGAGAGAGAAATCATGGAGATCAGTCCTACTCAAAAAGACCCAGAAGAGTCTCTGAGCTGCTCTCCACTACTAACCTGCTATTTTTACAAAACCAAACTTCTATTTGGACTTTATTCCATTGGCAACATTTAATTAACTGCAATATCCTGGCCCTACTAAATCTGGACTCTCATGAAACAAGGAAAAAGGTAACACCAACTCGCTTTGTAACATGTTGCAAAACTATAAGAATAATTACGTGAGGAAAAAGATGGCTGGTCTCAGTCTTTAGCTTATAGGAAGGTGAGAACACACGAGGCGGGAGGAATTGGACTCAGCCTTAAGAGTCATGACCTGGGACAAAGCTGGAGACAATGTGTGATACTCACCAGGAGGTGGGTCTTTGAGGGACAAGAGGCCTGAGAAGACAACATAAGCATGGTCTGCACTAGAAGGACTGGGGCTGTTAGGACATAGGGGCAACTACCCATGCGAAGAAGAGAGAGAGACATCAGACACACAAAATCTCCTCTTAAGATATGCCTTGAAGACCAAAATTCCAAAACACAGGAGGAAAGGGAACACTGAGACACCCAACCAAACAACAATTGGGAGAAGACTTCACTCCATTACAAGTGAAAATGATGAAGAAATCTGTAACCATCGCAACATGGGTGGACCTAAAGATTGTCATACTGAGTGAAGTAAGTCAGAGAGAAAAAGACAAATATATAATATCACTTATATGTGGAATCTAAAAAAATGGTACAAATGAACCTATTTACAAAACAGAAATAGAGTCACAGACATAGAAAACAAACTTATGGTTACCGAAGTGGGGGAAGGGGTGGGGCGGGAGGGATAAACTGGGAGAATTGGTATTGACGTATACATTACTATATATAAAATAGATAACTAGTAAGAACCTACTGTATAGCACAGGGAACTCTACTCAATACTCTGTAATGACCTATATGGGAACAGAATGTAAAAAAGAGTGGGTATGTATACGTATAATTGATTTACTTTGCTGTACAGCAGAAACTAACACAACATTGTAAAATCAACTATACTCCAATAAAAATTCATTTAAAAAAAGAAATCTGTAACCAATGTTAAAATAATTGTTGAGGATTTCCTAAGAAAATAACATCCAGAAAAAAGAACAAGCAAGTATGAAACAAAAACAAAGGAATGGGAAATGGAACAATAAAAGGATTTGAAAAGCTAGAAATCCTACAGGTGAAAAATACAGCATTGAAATAAAAACGAGAATATAAATAAATTGACAGTACTGAAGATTTCACAGGAAATGCAGCACTGGGAGATCAAGAGACAAATACCAGTCCTGGATTGGCGGCATAACAATCTTAGGATTCCTAGGTTCTGCCTCTGTTCATTTTGGTTTGGTAGGTTTGGGATGAAGCTTGGAAGTTTGTATCATTGGAAGTAAAGGGAAACCACTAAAGAATTTTAACCAGAGGGATAACACGGTCAAATATGTATTTTATATAGTTTATTCTGCACCCTGAATGGAAAATGAATTTGTGGGAGTTAAAAGCAGAGGGGACAAACCAATTAGAACACTACTGAAATCATGCAGACAAGAGATACTGAAGACTTACCTTAAACTAAATATAGTATTAGGCTGAGACAAGCCAGCCTTGCATTCAATAAATCGTTCTCAAACTTTAACTCATATCAAAATCACCTGGAGGGCTTGTTAACACACAGATTTCTGGGTCCCACCCCTAGAGTTTCTGATTCTGTAGCTCTGGGATGGGACCCATGAATCTGCATTTCCAATAAATTCCCAGGTGGTACTGATGCTGATGATGGTGGGAACAACACTTCAGAACCAAGTATAGTGAATTATCTGCTGTTTTTTCCTGCCTCTTTTTCCAGTTACAACCTCTGATTTTGGGGCTCCAACGAACAGTTTTTCCACCATTGGATACAGTCATGGAGGGACTGTCAATCAAGGCGTCTCACCCTTCTTTTACCTCAGCTAGGCTCATCAGCTATGCTGTTTTATTCTGGGATTTGATTCCAGACTGAAAGCAGCTGATTTTTTTCATCATCTTGGCCACTTCCCACAGAGAATGCCCATTAGTTTCTGCTCTGGTTCCTTCCCCAAGACCAATTCTTCAGCTTTCATTCAAAACCACCCTGTATCTTTCTATTTTTCTTACCTGTTTGTTTAACAAGTTATTAGTTTTGCTTAAGTTGGCCAGAGTTTTACTATTGCTTGCAACCAAAGACCCCAACTGACATCTAGGGAGTCAGGGAGTGAGGGAAACTTGGTAGGGTGACTGCATTCATTTCCTGTGGCTGCTGTATCAAATTACTACAAACTTGGTGGCTTAAAATAACAGAAATTTATTCTCTCACAGTTCTGGAAGCCAGAAGTCCAAGATCAATACCATTGAGAAGAAAGCACGGCTTAAGCAAGGTGCTTTCTGGAGGCTCCAAGGGAGAGTCCTTCTAGAGAGGCTCTAACGGAGAGTCCATTCCTTGCCTCTTCCAGCTTCTGGTGGCTGCTGGCATTCCTTGACTTGTGGCCTCATCAGTCTAATCTCTATCACAACGCTAACTGACTCTTCTGTGTGTGTCATCTCCCCTGCCTCAGTCTTGTAAGGACACTTGCTAGAGCCCACCTGGGAAATCCAGGATAATATTCTCGCCTCTAGATCCTTAATTTAATCACACTGGCAAATATCCTTTTTCTAAATAAGGTAAATTTACAGGTTCCAGGGATTAGAATCTAGATATTTTGGGTGGGAGCACCATTTTTCAACCTACCATCGTGACCAAGGATTACCCTGGTTTTAGCACTGAAAGTCTTACACTCCAGATCTCCTTCAGTCCCAAACAAACTTGGACTCGTTTGCTCCTGAGACTCTCCTTGTGCTAGCAATGAGGGTAGGGTGACCAAAGTCTCTGTTTACCTGGAATTTTGTGAGTTTTAGTGCTAAAAGTCCCACCTTCCAGGCAACCTCTCAGTTCCAGGCAAACAGGGTTGGTTGGCCTCTCTCACTGAGACTCTGAGTTTCAGAGCACCAGCCCAGGAAGAGTTGTCCCCTTTAAACTCTTTCCTAGAATAGAGACTACTACCAAATATTTGGAACACAGGCCTCAGGCAAACTGAGCCCAGAGATATTATCAATAGAACAATGAATTGAGTAGATTGCTCTGTACTACCACTGGTAAAACTTGAAAGCAAGATTTATTTCTCAAGAAAGACAAAGGAGAAAGACTTTATAGGATGATTTTCAATAAATGGTAATCAGCTGATTTGAAATGTCCCTAAAGAGAAGGCAAAAGAAATGGGTAAACTACTGCATGTACAATTCGAGGCAAGTTTATAGACCTGTTTCTCCAGATGTGGGCTCCTGCCTACCGGAGCCACAGTCAACCATGGGGACTTAATTAGAATGCTGGTTCTTGGGCCTCTGAATTTATGATTCAGCCTCTTTGGGGCTGAGGTTCAGAAATCTGAATTTTAAATCATCGTCATAAGTAAGTTTCACGTACACCTGTATGGACAGACAGGTGTCCCCCAATGATTTCCTGCCTTGCAGTGTCCACACCTTGGTGTAATCTCCTCCTTTTGGGTGCTGGCAGGACCAGTGACATGCTTCTAACCAGTAGAATAGGGTAAAGCTGATGGTATGTTGCTCCCATGATGATGTTACATTATATACCACATGTTAGAAGGAGGGAGAACTCTCCCTCATGAGAGGCTTTCTGGCAAGAATGATGGCAGTCTCTAGATACTGAGAGGGGTCCCTGACTGACAGCCCCTAAGAAAACCAGTTATTTCAATTCTACACATGCAAGAAGATGAATTCTGCTAACAACCTAAGGAAGCGTGAAAGAATCTCTTTCCCCAGCAGAACCTCCAGATCAGAATGAAGCCCCAGCTCATGCTGAGATTTTAGACTGCTGAAACTCAGAAGGATTCCTGACCCAGAAACTGTGAGATAATAAACATGTATTATTTCAAGCTGCTAAATTGGTGGTAGTTTGTTACTCTGCAAAAGATAACCAACTAATACAACATCTAAAATTTGAGAACAATGGCACAGTGGTAGAGGGCACAGGCTCTGGAAAAGACAGACCTGCTTTAAATCCTAGGTCTGCCACTTCTCAGCCTTGTGACCTTGGACAATAGCAAAACCTCTTTAGGCTTCAGTTTCCTCATTTGTCATTGTGAGGGTCCAGTGAGGTAAGACCCGCCTAGCATGAGCACAGGGCCAGCCACCCAGTAAGAGTCTAGCCCATTCAATTACTTTCTTTATAAAAACTAGTCCAAAGTCTAACCTAGTCTAACAATGTAGACCATCAAAAACAGTTCCTCAGAGCGAAATTGGGAGTCCCTTCAGCAGGTATTTTTAGGATTGTCAAAACAGGCAGAGCAATAAGATCATTTAAGGTGCAACCAGATACCATCTGTCTACACAACTGAGTGATTAGCAGCCACCACTAGTATCACTTCTTAGATCAGATGCTAGGATGGGAACACAATGGATGATTGATTTGATTTGAAGTGGGGAGGATGGAAAGCATTCAAAAGGCAAGTGTGTGAATAGACTAAATTTAGGCAGTTCTGTAATTCTTGGCTGTGGTTCTTCCCAAAGGTAAAACAACCAACTCCTGAATGTTTTGAGAATTCCAAGGACCTCAAGTATAGGTCATTGGGCACTGGATGGCCTAGAAGCACAAATTATGCATTGCAGGTTAGGTGTCTAGGGAGATAGATTCTGAAAAGATAGAGGTAGGAAGCTTATTAGGGAGTGCTCTCGGGATCAGCTGTGTTCAGGGGGTGAGTGCAACAGAATGGGCAAAGGAGAAATCAAGCTGCAACTGCAATTTGAATCAAAAATCAAAATGCAATTATAGTTAAGACCTCAGCTCTGGACTCAGATGGCCGTTTAAGTGTCCCAAGTTGTGGTGGAGTGTCACAACTTTATCCTCTTGCATCCACCAGTCTTTGGACCCAGGCTGTCCCTGAAAAGGGGCTTGACCTTTGGCAAGGGAACTTCCTCCAACCAAGGGAAATTTCTGGTGAGGGCTGACTATTGAGAGCTGTCAGACAGTAACCCCTAGAGGGAGAGGCAGCGCCACACAGCACACCAACTACTAAAATACATGATGCGTTTCAAACAATGTCTACTACATGGTTGTTGTTATAATTTATTTTTCTTATAGTTCATTTAATGCATGCTGAGCTGCCAAGAGCACACTTTGCACTTAAATGGCAACTGCTGTTATAGTCTAAGGGGAAAAACTTATTGGTTATATAGTCATCCATTCATTTGTTTTATAAAAAATCCTGAAAGCTGTTCATTTTTAAGAATATATAAAATACAAAATGAGGATACTTAAAAATTGAGATGAAAGTAAAAAAGCCAAGGACAGTGGCACAATGTGACAGCCCAATCTAAGTATCCTGCATTTTAAAAATTTTACTACTTAGCACCATTTAGAACTATATATTTATTTGCATGACAATTTATTTAATGCCTGACTCCTCTAGTCCAAAAGTTTCAGAGGATAGAATGTTTTTCTAAGAGCATCTCAAACCTCTAGCATAGTATTTGACATATTAATACTTGAATATTTGTTGAATGAATGCATGCATGAAAAAGGAAACAAAAATGAAGCTAAGAAAAGGGATGTCTTAATAAACTGACATATATGCTATGAGCAGAGCGAAAATCTGAGACCACATTTCCTGGATGCCAATAAAATAAAAGAGGGACCTGACTGATTAAACAAATCGGGATCTGTAACATTAAAAGTAAATTGCTGGGGGCTTCCCTGGTGGCGCAGTGCTTGAGAGTCCGCCTGCCGATGCAGGAGACGCGGGTTCGTGCCCCGTTTCGGGAGGATCCCACATGCCGCGGAGCGGCTGGGCCCGTGAGCCATGGCCGCTGAGCCTGCGCGTCCGGAGCCTGTGCTCCGCAAATGGGAGAGGCCACAACGGTGAGAGGCCCGCATAACGCAAGAAAAAAAAAAAAAGTAAATTGCTGGGCTTCCCTGGTGGTGCAGGGGTTGAGAGTCCGCCTGCCAATGCAGGGGACACGGGTTCATGCCCCGGTCAGGGAAGATCCCACATGCCGCAGAGCGGCTGGGCCCGTGAGCCATGGCCACTGAGCCTGCGTGTCCGGAGCCTGTGCTCCGCAATGGGAGAGGCCACACAGTGAGAGGCCCACGTACCACAAAAAAACAAAACAAAACAAAACAAAAGTAAATTGCTAAGAACAACTATTCCTGGGACCGAGAACTGATGAAAATTTTTCAAAGGGATCACCATAAGAAGGATACTACCTAATGTCAGCAGCAAGCACCAAAACAACACCCATCACGTACATACAGTCATGTTCCGTGAGGCTGTTTCTAAGGGCTCTCCCATGATATACACCGATGGCTTCATAGGGAAGGGAAGGGCTGTTAGCGACAGCAGGTAACCAGGTGTCTGCTGTTCTGGCCTGATCCAAACTACAACTTTAGAATGTCTGGAAGCACAATTGGTTATATTCTCTGGCAACTACTTACAGCCCTCGCAGCCAATGTGTCATACACACTCATGTCCTGAAAAGATTTCATAGATGTGCTGTGAAATCATGTGCCCAATGTCTAGAATGATATTGAGTGTGGTTATGGCAGTTGAATGCTGAGCCCAGTGGGTCACAGGATGCCATGTAGAAGGAGGTACAATCTACTGCCAGACCAGAAGAAAGAGAGTGGCTTATGCTCCTCTCTTGCCAAGTTCACAGTCAGTGACTTCATGCTGGTCACTTAAAATCAGCCCTGGTGGGAGTATTTACACCGTGGCAATCAGCAAACCTACAAATAAGGCTTTTATTTTTCCTTCAAAGAGTCCATTTACCTGTACACCACTGCATGTCACTTAAAGTGAAGCCTGGGATGAATCAAGACGGAGTGATAAACGTGTTTCTTCAGTATATAAGGGAGCATACTTAGACCTGATGACAGTTCTACCCAAACTGCAATATAGCACAAAGAAATAAGGCAACTAGCGTTCTAGACGCTGTAAGATGAGGTTTGCTGTAGCAGCGACAGTGGTGTAACCGTCCATAATTTGTGTAGTGCCATTTTCAGGCTTCTAATTCCCTTTAAGTAGGCTGCCAAAATTGCTCTGCCAGTGAAGTCTCACAGCTCCACTGGACTAAAGAAAGACAGAGAGAGAAAACAGTTTAAAAACAGTGAGTAATTCACTAAATGGACATGCCCTCCATGATCAGTCGAAGGTGGGAGACACTAATCCGTGTCCTTCAGTTGGTTCCCCATCCCTCGAGTTCCTCACGAGTGAGAATCATCTTGTCCGGCGGTGTGATTCTGGCATATAACATGATGTATTTCTCAAACAACATGGCTCCTCAGTGCAAGCCAACTGCTTCATCTGGTGTCGACCACAGAACCAGCCATCTGTTCCAGGGCTGGAAGAAAAACTGCCTGTTGGTCTTAATGATGGATAGAATAACACTGTACCTTATGGTTAACTTAAGGGATTTTTTTTTCAAGGGGATTTTGACTTTACACAAATTTTTTTAACCCCTGCAGAAGATGTGATTCCATGTACTAGAAAGCATACAGAGAATACTGAATGGGATCTTAACTGCTGGTCTGGGTGAACTCAGACCTGAATGACTCAGGGGAAACCTAACTGGAGTCTGGGGGCCTTTTAGCATCCTCTTGTTAAAGTTGAGAAAACTCTAGAAGATGTATGGAATGGAAGACAATCCCATCACCACACAGAAGAGCAGGCGGAATAATCCTCTTAGGCAATCAAAACTGAGGGACCTACTGTGCAGGGTGCCACCCTGATCATCACCAAAACACGGGCATTTCATTACGTAACTGTCAGAGTAAACGTCAAAACACCGTCTCATAGAAAGCAAAGTCAATTTCCTTTAATTTAGCTCCCTGATTGCTTTGCATATGAAGATGCAATATGCAGACATAATCCTGACAGTAGTCTACATTTTCTATCATATACTCATTACACTGGTCTAAATGGAACTTCAAAGTATAGTTGTCAAACAGGCACATCTACACAAGAGGATATTGTATCAGTGAAGACAGAAAGTGCTGGCTACAGCCTTTTGGGTACATGGAATAAGAGATACCAAGATTGAGGAGAATTATTTATGTCATAATTTTTACCTTTCACATCTCTTCCTATCTTTTCCACTTGGTTGGCACTATTTAACAGAGAGTAAATGGACAAAATTATGTGCCCAAAATGGCTCTTCACTACCTATCAATTACAGCATTGATTTTAATGACTCCTCAGAGTATACATGACTTGATGTAAATTTTAGTTACAGAGCTCCCAGACTGATTAACACATTTAAGCCACCAGAGGCTTAATGAGAAAAATACCTAAAAACTTCAATTCAATTTAAAAGTCCATCTCCCCAGCCAATACATTGTCTTTTTGGTGTGGAGTTACCCTGCCTGGTTGTGGATTTGACTGGGTCTGTTGGAGAATATTCATTTAGTATAAAGGAATCTCCTGGGTTCACACAGGGACAGGATTTCCTGTCCCCTTAGAGGAGAAAAAGCAGGCTCAGATGGTGACATCTGAAATATGACAGCTCTAAAGAAGCTATGAGAACACCACCATCTCTGTTCTAGGGAGGTCAGGAAACTGTTCTTTAAGAACCAGTGGTGAGTGGGCAGGGAGAGGAATAAAAACAAACTTGGCACAAACAATACTTAGCTAATTAATAGCATTTAGAAATAACAATAGGAATGGCTAACATTTATTGCAGTGGCTTTCAAGCTCTTTGACTATGATTCACAGTGAGAAGTACATTTTACAAGGCAGCTCAGGATGTACAAACATTAATGTGAATACATATAAAACAAACTTACGTTTCATGAAACAATACCTGATACTTTCTATTCAATTCTGTTTTTAGTGCTGGTTATGACCCAATCAGTTGATTTCACGACCCACCAGCGAATCATGGCCTGCAGTCTGAATTACTGGTTTATAGCATGCATATGATGAGCAGAGTCATAAAGACCAAGATTAAGGCACGGTGATAAAATGTGCTCTGGAGTCAGACTCCCTCTATTTGAGTCCTGGCTCTTATGCATACAAGCAAGTTTCTTAACTTCAGTTTTTTCATCTGTAAAGCAGAATTACTACTATGTCAGGAAGTTGTTGTGGAGATTTAATGATACAATACATGAAAAGCTCCTAGAACAGTAGCCAGCACAGAGTAAGCATGCCGTAAGTGTTAGCCCTTTTGTTGATTATCTATGGCCACAATAGTTCTACATAAATTATCCCCAAACTCTAAGGCTAATTAATTTAGTTCATGAGTCTGTGGGGTTCAGATGACTATTGGCTGATCAGCTCTGCTCCCTGGGTATCACCTACCAACAGAATAGCTTAGTCATGTTCTTATGATGAAAGAGAGAGAGAGCCAGAGCAAGTTCAGTCTCCCAAGCATCATGTCTGCTAACATCCATTGGCCAAAGAAATGAGAAGTCAGAGTGGGAGGTCACTAGAATTGCATGGTAAAGGGCATAGATATAAGGAGGGTTAATAAGTCAGGGCTACTTTTGCCATTAGCCAGAGTTATGATTATAATACTGGAGCCTCTCTCTCTCACTGTGCTAGGTGCTTTGCATTAATCAGGTTAAATCTTGACAACAATCCACTGCTATGACAATAAATATTCTTGACTGCAAATGACAGAGTGCCCATATTAAATTTCAAGAAAAAGTCTATTTATCTGGGAAATAAACCAAAGTTACTTAATACGTCTGAGTTATGGTAAGGTTAGCTATGGGGACCCAAATGTGATCTCTGATGCTTTGTCTCCCTCCATTTCTCGGCTCTTTCCCCCTGTGCATTGGACCCACTGTGGAGACAACTTTCCCATGAAACCTCTTGTAGCAATGCCAGGTTTAAATCACTCTTACAGCTTGTGATTTAGATGACCAGCCATCCTGGTGTGTCTAGGATTAAGAGGTTTCCTGGGATGTAGGATATTCACTGCTATAACTGAGTAAGCCCCGGGCAAATACAGATGAATTGGTCCTCCTACTTGCAACCCCAGAGGAAGAGAGGGCATTTTCCTAAATGGATTTGGCAGAAAAGTCCCTTGGTGGACTCCCATTGGCCTGCCGTGGATCATATGACTATTCCTGAACTAATGCCAATGGTCAAGAAGATGAAGTCTCTGGCCAAGATTAGGTCATTTTCCAACCTGTTGTGGAGTTAACTCTTTCTGAATCTTATGAAAAATCGGTGGACAAGATAGATACCCAAAGGAAAGGATCCAGCATATACAAACAATGTAAGTCACTGGAGGACTGTTGTTACCATTTTATAGATGAAGAAATAAAATCTCCAAAAAATAGAGTCTCTGAGAGGTTTAGTGACTTTCCAAGGTCACATAACAAAGAGAGTAGCTGAGCCAGGATTTGAACCACGATATTTCTGGCTTTAAAGTCTGTACTCTTTCCACTGCCCAGGCTGTTTGCCTACAGCAATAATAATATAAGTTTTCTGAAAGCCTAATGCAGCACTTAAAAAACAAAACTATACTTATGAAAATAGTGAGAAGCTATAAATATCCTACTTTGCAATTCACTGGGGAAAAACACAGAAACAGAGGCCATTTGCAGGGAATTTCTCCTCGAGAATACTTTTTACCAAAATATGAACAATTAAATTGTACAAAAAAATAAAAACTGTACAACTTAATTCTTTTTGCTGAAACATGAATAAATGGTTGGAAAATTTAAAGAGTTTTTAAGTTGTTTCCTATTTGAACAGAGGTATCAGGAAAATTTTCTCTCCCCGTCTAACCGCCATACGGCACTGAGGGAGACAGAAAAATTACCATTGGATACACCTGAGCCACCTTCAAGTTCCCATTGGCTCCTGACACTTTAGAAACCATCTCCTGCCATCCCCTGCCCCCACTCTCCCCTACCTCAGTCCCCAGCAGAGCCGGTGGCCACATCCAGCCTCAGTCAATCCCCTCTGAGCACTGAGATACTACGGATCATCCCTATTTGGGGAACACAGAGAAGGAAGGTTCTGTTGCTTAGACTACTTGGAACTAGGGCTCTCCACCTCCATTCTTCACGGACATTCCTAGCCTCTCTGCCTGAAATGACTCTCTTGGCCCTTCTGAGAGACGAGCAGCAGCCAGAGCCGACAGCTGGTGGTTTGTGCACCAAAGAGGCTGGCCGCGCTGGAGAAGCACCACGTGGCTTATCCTAACCATACAGCATTTTGCCAGAATGAAAAATCACCAGGGCTCTACAAAACAACACGAAGAAAAGAATAAATGGCCTTCATGTCCTCTGCGAATCCTAAAACCACCACTGCTCTGCCCAGCAAAGACTTGAAAGCAGCAGTTGGAGTTAGTGGTCAAAAGACAGAGGGGCCTCCTAAACTGGATGAAAGGAGCGACAGGTTCCTTTCAGTCTCGACTGCCCTGTACAAAGCCCATCACCCCACTGGCAGCAAAGGAGAAGATAAAACAGCTGTGGCTTGAGTGTCTGTCTACTTAAAAGAGCAGAGAATGGTGAGAGAGAGGAGAAATAACTGTCATGGTTATAATGTTAAAAATGATAAAGCAAAGCACGTAAACATTTCACTTCAATGTTTTACCCCTGTGCTTTTATTTTAAAAAAGCCTTTAGTTATTAAAGGCATTGAAAAAATTATAAAAAGTTGGTGAGTCCACAAAAATTCCCCTTAACATGAAAGTTCTATAAAGTGATACAGATCCAAGAGAAAGGAGAAAAACATCTATTGAACACCAGCTTGGTGCCAATCACATTATATTTAGTATGTAATTTAACCTTTAAACCAGCCCCATGAAATAAGTATCACTAGCATAATTTTATAGATGAGAAACTCAGCTTATACAGGTTAAAAATCCTGCCTAAGAGCACACAGTCAGTAAACTGGGAACTAGAACTTGAACCCATGTCTGTCTGACCATGAAGCCCATGCTCTTGCCTCCAAGCAAACAGCCTCCCAGACAAAAAAACCACTGGGGAAATTATAACAGAAAATGCAACTCAAGAGTCAAGATGATTTGTTATTGCAATGGATGGTTATCTTTCCTACAGCTTATTTATATTCCTGTCCCTCTGATTGCTAAACAGAACTACGTAGATAAACACAGCGGGCTCAGTTGAGAACATTCTAGAAGGATTTTTATTATGTTTGTTCACTCTTTTGCAATGAGTTTCTTCAAGACTTTTGCAAAAGTGAGGTAACACATGCTGTGGTACAACCATGACTGGTGAGGTAAAAACTACATCATGACCTGAGTCACCAGGACAGACTTTGGGGAACAGGAACCTCCTTCCAACACAATTAGCTTCGCCAGTCAGCATTGTAACTGTCAAATATGGGCTACTATTTTTTCTTTGCCAAATCAACGAGGGAGGACCCAAAATATTAATAACAGTGTAGAAATCACCCACCACATGTTATTGCACAAGCAGCGTGAAGACTACCACGGGGATTCCTTCTGTTTGTGACTCGAAGCTGGGAGACATGTCAAAACAGAGGAATAAAAGCTGTCAGAACTCAAGAGCTGATGTTAACCCATCCAGTCACACATCTGCTACAGAGGATAATGGGTCTCATTTCAGGCAAGTAAACATGTCATATTCTCATTAGAGGAAGCAGCAATGGATAATTTGTACCTATAAACGTAACTGAACGTGTGCATACAATTTCCTTGAGAGCCTGTGCCATGAGTATGCAAAGTCTTGGAATAGAAAGCTACTGTGAATGTTAAAAGGTTGCTTTGGGGTCAGATAATTCCCTAATATTAATTCCACTGGGTCACCTTCATTGCTTAGCGGTAATAACATATAACATGCCCTTGAAAACTTACCTAAGACCAGGGCTATCCCTTTTACAAAAAATAGAGAGTTTTAAGCATTCTGAGTTTGGACTCTATGGTGTCTGGGGACATGGAGAAAATTTTATAATTCTTGGTTTCCCTAGGACCTGGTATAATGCATGACCAAGGTAGGCTCATAATAAATGTTTCTTGAATGAATGAAACATTTGTGACTGTTTGGTTTGTGTTTCAAAGTTAGCTCAATAAGTGCTGCTTATTTCTGTTTAAATTATTACATCACATTTTGTGTAGTTGCCTCTAAGTGATTTGTAAAATACACCTCTTTCAATGATGTTTATTATATGTACCTCATATATAAAAGACAACTGCTTTTTTAGTTCGATCTCGAAGGCAAAAACAAGCAAGTTAAGAACGGCACACATATACCATGCCTCCCTCCTGTACTCAGGCATGGCAAACTCTGCCAACACCGATTCCTGTCTGGTTTCAGATCCTTCACAAGTTGGTGAATCCAGGTAGCTACCACCAGTTGGCTGGATTTGGCATAAAAGATGAACCTACTGATCCTCCTTAATTTAGAATTTCCTTTTGGGATAGATAAGTTAGAGATTATCTAAGTGTACATAATAAAACCAATTGGTGAATTTAGATTTCCTACACAAAATGTAATTCTACCAGTGGCACTACAGTTCTATTCCAAGATGGATCTTTTAATTTTGCTGTTTGTTGTACGAACATAAGGTTAGAAGAACTGTGGACTCTGCTTTGACCAGTTTCCTACCTTAGCCTGCTTCCAAGTGGTGCTGGATTCTTAAGCGCCCTTATGCCAGCTCCCTGTGAGTGGGGCATTTCATGAGACATGATAAAGTCTACTGTACGATTTGTTTTTCTAATGGGATTTTAGCAGGCATCATGCAAGAAAAACCTTAAAATGGCCTTGGGCTACTGAACTTGATCTCACTCTGCTGTCACCATGAGATGACAAGTAGTTTCTCAGAGACTAGTTTCAATGTGGAATGTGAAACTACATCAATGAACTTTTTTGTTTCATTAAACTAAGTATTCTGTTTCCTTACAATCCAGTGGTCTAACTTGAACTTTGAATGGATCTTTTAACCATGTGTGATTTCATAATACCATGGATCAATCATGGAACATACTGGTTCACTGAGTTGTGTAGATCTCCCCAATATTGCACATTTCATTAAAGTACCAAAAACCACACGTGTAAATATTACCACCAATCTCATTAGAAAAACTTATGGTATCAAGCTCACAGTGGTGCTTATAAATTTTTTCCAAAATTCTCATTTTCACTTGAAACCTTGAAATTTATCATTGGCAACAATCACTGTTGTTTTCCTTGGAGTGACAGTCTAACTATGTTCATTTTCAAAAAGATGTCTGCCAAATATCCAAGTCTGGATAATCATAGTTTGTCTGTCAGTAGTTTTTCAATCAGCGATCCTGTTCCATGAAGAAAGAAGCTAGTTCAGCTTGTAACTCACACAACTGCACGAGTGCTTTTCTTCAAGACAATCACAGCACTTCATCAAGGACACTCATAGGTGAAACTGGCATTTATTATTTTTATTTTTAAATTATTGCTATTTATTTCTCTGATTGCATGGTAGCAAAGAATGTAATGATTGCTAGAGGTCTGGGGCCACTGCCTTGATTCATGCTACGGCCCACTGCTTTTGCACTAGATATGCAAACATCAAAACTATTGTTCCAGGACTAAACCATGTAATCCAAAAACTTACTTAAAATTTGAATATTTTAGTAAATTTTTGTATTTGTTGCTGAGCATTCATCAAATAGATATTATGTAATGATGAGTCGACACTGATAACACACAAAAGTAAGCCCAGCTTATCTTTAAATTCATCCATTTACAAGATTTAATGCAATTTTGAAGATGAGATATTAATGCAATCTTTATGTTTGCAGCTAAATTTGGTAATCAGTGAGTTACTGTATCATTGGAAAATGGCACTGCTGCTACTCCTTTTACTGACTTTTCAGGCAGCTGGCATTCAGCAATGTCAACTGCAGAGGACTTATTCATTTACCAGCTGTTGTTCGTACTTCTCTGACCAATGAAATACTTACCCTGTAAGATGCTTCAATAGCTGTTTCATTTCTAGTTTAAAAATCTGTAACAAACAACTTTTGACTTTTAAAGAACTCATCACACCTATGCTTAAAAGTTTCAATTCCTTTTTCTTCAAACTTTTAATGATTGCTCTCAAAGTGATGTCTCAACTGGCACCAAAATACTATTTGAAAATGTTCTGTTGTACAATCCACAATAAGGTAAACTGTTAACATCTATAAATATGGCTCTCCTCATCCTTCTTCTTGTCCCACCACCCCATTTAATTAAAAGTTCCACAAAGGTGGAAACCTTCATATTTATCTGTGTATATCCCAGCATTTACTAACCAGAGCAAACTGATACTCAATAACAGATTTGTTGCATTGGATTCAAGATGTGGTGATAAAGGACTGCTTCTATACACTGATGTGAAAATTAAGCCTCAATTAAAATGACCATATTTTGCTGCAGATTGTGTGAAATAACTTGAGTTCACCCAGTTTAATCTTTCGCCATAACACACAGTCTTTCTGTTTTGTTTTTAGTAAAAATAATTCCAGTTACCGATGAGAGAATCCTGGTTCAATGTCGCTTAAGATACAAGTGAGTTCACTGGGTCATGTAACTAACTGTAAGTCCAGTGGTGGGTGTGGCCTCAGGAACAGGTGGATCCAGAAGATTAAAAATGTTGCCAGACACTGCTTCTGTTCAGGTCTCATTTCTCTTTTTGTAGTATTTTGGCTTCATTCCCGGAAAGATTACTTCCACAATTAGGG
>NW_006772616.1:891089-897480 GCF_000442215.2 Lipotes vexillifer | reverse complement strand
AGGGAAAGAAAATGTCTCACAGACCAAATCGATATCCCTATGGCTCACAATTCAAAAGGGAGAGACCTACTTTCTCTCTTCCAGCAATCACTCGTCAAGCCACATGGAAGGATTTGTATTGGTGTTTTCCAGGATTCACATGCCTACCCCTGGGTGAATCACTAAGTTAAGGAGGAAGTGGTTCTATGACTGGCCCAGACTTGAATGTGTGCTCACCTCTAAGGCAGAGGTAGAACAGACCACACTAGTGACTACCCTTCTAGTTTTACATGGATTGGAAAAGGATATTAAGGAAAAAAAATGTCTGCTGCATTTTAGTTCATACTATACGTTTCCTGATTATAAATCTAATACATATACTGGATAATACAGAAAAATAATAAGGAAAAAAACCTGTAATGCTATCACACAGAGAGATTGCAGAAGAAAATTTTTGTGTATATCTTCCCAGTTTTTCTATCGGTCGAAAATGAAAAAAGAGACCTGCTTTTAAAGTTAAAATATATTAAACCATTTCCTCGCATTCTAAAATATTCTTTTACAACTTAACTGCAATGACTGGTTCAAAGAGCAGTCTTGGGAGATGTTCTAATGCTCACAAACCTCCCTCTTTCTTAAAAGCAATTTCAATCTTCTTGGATATGAAGTTACTATTTTCTCTGCAGTATTCCTTAGTGCTCAGGTAAGGCTAGAGGGCAGAACCTGAGCCTCCTGTAGAAAGCATCTACTTCCTATGCACAAAAATAAATCCACATTAAATACTGAATCTAGAGAAAGACTGGAGTCCTATCAGCATGCTCCTGCGCTTGCAGAAATTTGAAATACAGCCTGTCTGAGTCCTGTGTTATGCTGAGCAGGCTGTGAGGCCAGAACTGCAAGTGTCCACGAATGCTGGAAGTGATGACCATGTTGCTGACCCAACTTGCTATTTCTGTTCTTCTTTCTACTTGTTAATAATGGAATAGTAAAAATTGACAGCAGACATCCTTGAATTTGCACGAGCCAGTCATGCAGCCTGGTGCTAAGACCTTCAGTGAAAATCATGATAACTGAGCTATGGAAATGGATGTGCTGTGTATGTTGTGTTGTTAGATGGGACTCAGCTAGTGGTATGCTGATAAATGTTTAAAAACTAGTTCTTCAAATAAAACAGCCATTATCTTCAGTGTTTGCCATTTCTATGGTGTAAATACTGCCACAATGGTCAGTCTTAAACTGCCAACCTGACAGCACTGAATATGTTAGAAGGCTAAGAAGAAAACGGCACCATTGGTTTTCAGGAGCTGGTATAAGCTGGCTTCAGCACAACACTGATCCAGTCATTCCTTCTACCAGATCTTTAGTGAGCTCTTATTCTGTGCCAGATATTGTGCTAGGCTCTGGGGCCTAGCAGAACACAGATGTTGTTTCTACTCTCTTGGATTTGTAATTTAGTCGGAAAGATGGATATGAATCAAATATTCACAGAAATGAAAGTTAAACTAAAGCAATGGAGAGCTATGAAAGCAGGTAATAGGAGGTGGTTACCTTGTCTTAAGGTCAATAAAGAGCTCTCTAAGTGCTATTTGCCTGTGGTCCAATGTAGACTACTGGTTTCAAGCCAGAGGAAAAGCAGCTTCTGATATCTGAGTACTGCCGCTTTTCTCTTGGGGCACTATTAAATCCCTGTGTTTGAAATACCTAGGATGGATTCTCATTTTCTGACAAGGCTCTCAATGATATACTGAGGAAGTGAATGCACTGAAATTTGTTAGTTTGGGGTTTTCCCTGTGCAGACAAAATCCTAACAAAAGGATCTGAAGCCAAGTAGAGGAGTGGAGAAGTAAGACAAGAAGAGAAGGAAGTGAATAAAGAAGGGTGCATTATCCACTGCTGTGTTCATAGCAGCACAATTCACAATAACCAAGACATGGAAACAACCTAAATGTCCACTGATGGATGAATGGATAAAGAAAATGTGGTCTATATACACAATAGAATACTACATAAAAAGAATGAAATAATGCCATTTGCAGCAACGTGAATGGACCTGAATGGATAGAGATTATCATACTAAGTGAAGTAAATCAGACAAAGAAAGACACATCTTTCCCCATGTGATATCACTTATATGTGCAATTTAAAATATGACACAACTGTACTTACCTATGAAACAGAAACAGACTCACAGACATAGAGAACAGACTTGTGGTTGCCAAGGGGGAGGATGGTGGAGGAGCAATGGATTGGGAGTTTGGGATTAGCAGATGCAAACTATTATACATAGAATGGATAAACAATAAGGTCCTACTGTACAGCACAGAGAACTATATTCCATATCCTGTGATTAAACCATGATGGAAAAGAATATGAAAAAGAATGTATATGTATGTGTAACTGGATCACTTTACTGTACAGCAGAAACGAATACAAACTGTAAATCAACTATACTTCAGTAAAATAAAATTTTTAAAAAAAGGAGGGTTAATTATCAAGCAAATTACCACTGCAAGCAGCTGGCACTTAATTCTGCCTGGGACTCTGGGAGACAGGGTTGAAAACGTACCTCAGATTTAATTTATGCAATGGGAGACGGTGTTGGGGTATGCATCCACCAACTCCCAAAAGCCATCTGTTAAAGGCTGCTTCTGAGGGGTGTAATTCCCAGAATTTCTGGCCTGCTGTGCATATGGAAAGTGTGAGCTCTTGCAGCCAAGAAAGACCACAGGCAAGGACACTCAGGCATGGGCATTTGGAAGTCAGGCTCATGGGCCCAGAAACGGTCAGTGTCAAAGGGACACGTGCAGGGCACAGACGATGTCTGCTACAGGTAAGTAAAAATTAAATGGTATGTGTGCAGAGGCATGAACAGTAAGTGAATACCGCTGTAGAAAATGTGTTTGAGGTTGTTTAGAGTTGGTTCAAAGACCACCACTAGAGATGCATAAGCAGCTCATCATTATATGCTGGGGATCAGCAGCTAAATATGTTTGAATACCACTGTAATAATGTGTCCCAAGCCAACACGAGTTTATGTCGCTACCCTCAAACAGCCCTTGAGATTTCCAATCTGTGACCTTTGAAAATGTTCAGTTGGGTTGCACGATATGTGTTGGTTTAATATCATTCTTCAATTTCATCTCTGACACTTCCCTCTTTCCCACGAAAGCCCTATATGCCGTCATCACCAAATTACCTTCACTTCCTCCGTTTCCTGCCTTTGAATTTTCACAAACCATTCTACCTGTCTAGTGAACCCCCTACTCATTCTTCCAAACCCAACTCAAGCAGCAGCTCCTCTGTACAGCTTTCCCTGACCCTCAGGATCAGCTAGGCTTGGGTTTACTACTCTACGTTTTCAGCATCGCAGCAGGTGGTTAAAAGCGAGAGAACTCGAAAACAGAAACTGTTCCCTTTTTATTCAGATAAAACCGACACAACATTAAACTACCCATCAGTGGCATTCAGTACATTTACAATGCTTTGCAATTGTAAATATCATCATCTCTATCTAGTTACAAAATATTTTCAACCCCCAAAAGGTACCCTGTATCAGTTAAGCAGTCACTCCCTTCAGCGGCTGCACTAAACTGCTTTCTATGCGTTTATCTATCCTAGATACTTCATAGAAGTAAAATTCTATCAATATTGTCACCGGTAAAGCTCATTAACAATTTTCAGGGAATAAAAACAGACTCTGGGTAATAAGGTAAAGTCTAACCTTTTTCTTCTTTTCCTTCGTGCTCCGTCTAGTTTCATTTGCTCACAGGGTGCCCCGTGCAAGAGGTATTGCCCCCAGCCCTTCAGACCACAGTTCCTAGGGCAAAATGGCTGCGCCCAACACCTCACCTCAGAGGGCTGTGTACAGACGGGCCACGTGCAGGAGCTCTGCGCACGACACTACAACTCAAGATGGCAGCGGGAGCCCGAGGGCAGATGCGCTGCGCCCGCCACTCGAATCTGACGCACCGTGAGCAGCACAGCTGCACCTCCGCCAGACTCGCGAGAACTCCGCCAGACTCACGAGAACTCCGCTTGACTCGCGAGAACCCCGCCCCTACCCTCACCCCACTTATCCCCTAAGGCAGCCCCGCCCACAGCCCTTGCAGGACAAAGTGTGCACTAGAGTGTGAGCTCACACCTCTCCATTCTTCGATGAAAGAATAAAGCTTTCCTTTGCTTCTGAACCGAAGGAACTTCATCTCGGTCTTGTTCTCTTGGCTCAAACGACACTGGGCAGGGGCAGGAGGACCCTTGTCAGGACTTCATTCCTTTTATGGCTGAAGACTATTCCATTGTATGGATATACTACATTTGTTTTTGCATTCATCAGTTGATGGAAATGTGGGTGGTTCCCACCTTCTGGCTGTTGTGACTAGTGCTGCCATGAACCTTCATGTACAAGTATTTGGTTTTTTGGAATACCTATTTTCAGCACTTTTGGGGATACACCTGGGAGTGGGATTGCTGGGCCATATGGTCATTCTGTGTGTAACTTATTGAGAAAGTGTCAAATGTTTTCCACAGTGGCTGCCTCATGTTACATATTTACCAGCAATGTAAGCATATTCCAATTTCTGGAACTGCCCAGTTTTGAATCTATGCTCTGCTACTTACTAACTATGAGCCCTTGGGCAAGAGACTCCCTGCGCCCAATTTCCATCATAAATAAAGGAGAATGGAGTACTACCTACCTCATACGATTGTTTTGAGGATTAAATGTGTCACTAGGTGTAAAACACTTAAATAGTGCCTGGCCCAGGGGAAGGACTAAGTGTCAGTTATTTTAGTTATTTATTGCTGTTATTGCACTTAAACATTTCAACATATAAATGCAAAGCCTGTCTAGTTTTTCAGATTTTTATCTCCATTTCTTGGTACAGTACCTGGCAAACAGAATATAGTCAATAAACGTTTGGAGAGTGAAATAGATGATAAAAGCTGAGGAACTTCTCAAAAATAGTGAATAAAAATATAAGCCATATTAAATATTAGAATATATAGCAACAAGTATTATGGTACTCACGTAATAATAGACACACAGCTGAATGTAATAAGTAGTCCATAGTAAACCCTACTATCTATAAGTTCTTTTTGTTTGTTTATTTTAAAATTTATTTTTGGCTGCATTGGGTCTTCATTGCTGCACGCTGGCTTTCTCTATTTGTGGCGAGTGGGGGCTACTCTTCATTGCGGTGCATGGGCTTCTCATTGCCGTGGCTTCTCTTATTGCAGAGCACGGGCTCTAGGTGCGCAGGCTTCAGTAGTCGTGGCTCAAGGGCTCTAGAGCGCAGGCTCAGTAGCTGTGGCACACGGGCTTAGTTGCTCCATGACATGTGGGATCTTCCGGGACCAGGGCTGGAACCCGTGTTCCCTGCATTGGCAGGCGGATTCTTAACCACTGCGCCACCAGGGAAGCCCTGTCTACAAGTTCTTTAAACGTGATGACCATATAATAAATAGAGAACAGATTATCCAAAAGGTGTTGTATAATCATCTATAGAAAAAGGGATGAAGAAGGTTATATTTGACACCTAATACCAAAGTAAATCCAAATGAATATAAATGTTTATATAAAAATTAAATTTAAAAATTATTTTTGTATTTTTGCCTGTAGAAATAAAAGCATGGAATAAATAAAAAATATCAATAAATTTGACTATTATAACAGAAAAAGGCTCTGTAATTCAAAATGAATAAAATGAAAAGGTGAACAAA
The DNA here is from genome assembly GCF_000442215.2 of Lipotes vexillifer. Lineage (NCBI taxonomy): Eukaryota > Metazoa > Chordata > Mammalia > Artiodactyla > Lipotidae > Lipotes > Lipotes vexillifer. The sequence continues at coordinate 891,783 of NW_006772616.1, read as the reverse complement.
CTGAGAAAAAATACTTGCCACAGATATTACAGTGTTTATATCCTGAATATATGAAGAACTGTTGCAGGTCAATAAGTAAAACAGAATGGTAGTAATTAAGAAAGAGAAAAAAAATAGGTGTGCAATAATTTCCAAGAAGAAAAATCAATGGCCAAAACAAACAAAAACCCATGAAAATGAAAAAGACTGAATTTTACTAGGAAATAAAGGGAAATTTTAAAATGAAGACACCACTGTTACCTATCTAATTAATAGATTTCAGAAACTGGTAAGCCTCAATGAATCATGTGGGCACACTGCAATGGGGACTTTCAAACACAGCTGATGGCTGTGCAGATTGTTGCAAATTTTCTGGAAATTCTAGAATTTCTCTTAATGGAATCATATAGTATATTCTCTTTTATATCTGGCTTCTTTCATTTTATAATGTTTAATGTTTTTGAGATTTATCCATGTTATGGTATACAACAGTACTCCTTTCTTTTTACCTGCCAAGTAAACTTCCATTGTATGAACGTGCCACAAATTGTTTATTCATCGATTTGTTGATAGACATTTGGATTGTTTCCAGTTTGGGGCTATTAGAAATAAGGCTGTTATGAATATTCTTAAATATATCTTTTTTTTTTTTTTTTTCGGTACGCGGGCCTCTCACTGTTGTGGCCTCTCCCGTTGCGGAGCACAGGCTCCGGAC
>NW_006772616.1:874434-890690 GCF_000442215.2 Lipotes vexillifer | reverse complement strand
TGGCTCACGGGCCCAGCCGCTCCGCGGCATGTGGGATCTTCCCGGACCGGGGCACCAACCCGTGTCCTCTGCATCGGCAGGAGGACTCTCAACCACTGCGCCACCAGGGAAGCCCCTTAAATATATCTTAGTATGGACACATGTTTTATTTCTTTTAGGTAAATACCTAAGAATGAAATTGCTAGATTGGATAATAAGTATATAATGCACTTTATAAGAAACTACCGAACTATTTTCCAAAATATTTGACTAATTTACATTTCCACTAGCAAGGTATGAGAGCTGAGGTTGTTCTTTGCCTTCAGTAATACTTTGTATTGTCAGTCTTTTAATTTTTAGCCACTCTAGTGGTTGTGGACTTGTTTTTTTAAAGCAAGAATATTTTATGGGCATTACTGTATTCTTCATATTCCCTTACATATTTGCACATGATATCTGGTTGTTCCATTCTTAATAGGCTAAGGGTGATCAACAAGTTCAGGTGGCAAAAGCCTGATCTGTCCAAAGTTTCATCAGTTGGTTCATCTCCTAATGGTCTTTGAGTGAATCAGTTATTTCATCAGGGAATACAAAACGGTAATTCAAAAAAAATTCTGTCATTCTTTCCACGTTTTTAACTAGAATTCTTTTATAGGCAACAACCTTCACATGTTGATCGTGGCTATTGGTTTACCCTGAAATAAAGTTTATACAGGAAACAGGAAAAATCCATAAATCGTTCCCTTAAACAGCCAGTAAGTCAATAATGTTTTGAAGAGTTTCTATTGCCTTGGAAAAAATGCTCACAAGCTTTGTTAAGCGAACAAAACAAGAACAAAACTATAGTTAGCAAGAGCATTGTTTGTCACTGTTTTGTGGGATTGTGGATAGTTTTTACTGAAACTACATTTTGCTATATTTTCCAAGTTTCTACAATGAGGATGCAATACTTACAAAATTTGTGCAAAAAAAAAGTCATAAATTTGCTGACCTAATCAATGGATAGCTGGATTAATTTTTTTTTAGATTTCTCATTTTCACAGTTATTTGCAGATATCTACTGTACACATTGTAACGGAGGACAGAAGACATTAGACAGAGAGAAGGTGGAGTTTCAATTGAGCCAGGTTTTGAGTCTCTCAGGTCTAATACACTTTCTTTCTTTAGGCCCTAACATCTTTCATGAAGAAGTGAAACAGAATGGCCTAGACTAGGAATAAAACTACTGGCAAGAAGAAAATATTGGGGATTGCTACCAAAAAGTCCTAAAATAAAAACTTGACAAAAAATCCAGCAGGTAAAAGGCCTTATGCTCCTCTTTCTACTTGCTGATAAATAATGATATTTAGAGATATCATATTAACTCTGATCTCTCTAATGTTTTCACAACTTGTGCTGATGTTCAGGTGCTTGTGACATGTCAAAATCCTATCCTTTCACATACTGAATCAATCAACGTGCTCCAAATAGTGCCATTTACCAATGTGTGCCTTTTAATTGTTCGAACCTTTTCACCAAGATGAACATCATTTTATAAAAAAACGACTCAGCTAAGAATTTTGATGTAAGAACAATGCTGATTAGAAAATATGGCCTTCTTTGATTCAGGCATCCAGGTTTTTCCTGGAGCCACAGCTTATTTATGGGAAGTTGAATTCTTGCACTTTCATCTTCAGCATCGGATTGCCAGAATCTCAGCCTGGCATACAAAAACACCTGAACTCACACTCCCCGCCCTCCCACCCGGACAGGCTATCTGTTTTTAGTGCAGTTTTCGTTTCCCTTTAGAGACATTGTCTTTGGCCCTTTCAGCACTATTAGACTGAAAAATGCCTCAAAGCCTAAAATGATGTTTATTGAGATTGACAGTCTATGGGAATCAGGCTTTCCTGCTGGTTTGAGTCAAGTACCTCCTCTTCTGTGACTGTCATCACGCACAATTACATGGTCAGAGATGTTTCATGCTGTTCACCAGTGTGGTGATCCCAGAAGTGAGGACCATGAAAGGACTTCTTGAATTAGATAGACAAAGATATCAGTATTTCTGAATAGCTACTATATCCTCGACTTTACTTACTATTTGGCCATTTGTTTTCTCCCAGCATCTCTCTCTCTCTCTTCTACCACCGAAAGCATCTAGTTTTCCACTGGGGAATCAACACTCCATATTTGTAGCCATGACGTTCAGGTAGGATTGACTTTACCCTTCTGGGCATGGGCTCCCATCACTTTCAAATAAATGTATTTCTTTCTTCTGACTACAGTGATTGATTTGGGAATGGCCATGTAAATAAAACACGCCAATTCTAGGTACTGAAGAGAGAAGCTGTCTCCCTCTTCCACAGAAATCACCAGAAGAGAAAACTTACCTTTAAGTAGAGAGTGTGGTACAAGGCTGTGTGGCCTGGAACTTCTGCAGCCATTGTTTCATGATGAGGTGAGTCATTCTGGGGACAAAGCCAACACAAAGGAGGGCTGAGACACAGAGTTACATCCCTCATGATCCTATGAACTCTGGACCAAACAGTAGCTGGAGCCAAAACTCCTCCAGACTTTTTAAGCTAAGTGAGCAATTAAATATGCCTGTTTTTCTTAAGCTAAGTTGGATTGAGTTTCCTGTTGTTTGCGACCCAAGATTCCTAGCCAGTATATTGTCTATAATTTACCATATTTCCCTCACCATATGATTGCGAGGTAAGTATTATGGTACCCATTTTACAGCTGAAGATAGCAACTCTCAGAGAGAGAATCCCAGTGATGGTACAGCTAGGAGGTGAACTTAAGTTGTCTAAAGCCCATATTATTAACCTCTATGCCAACATTTCTCAAAGTGTGGTCTGAGAACTTCAGAAGGGGATGCCCAAGACTCTTTCTAGGGATTTATAAAGTCAAAACTACTTTTATTATAATACTAAGATACTATTTGTCTTTTCTACAATGATTATCTTATGAGAACACAGTGGAGTTTTCCAGGGGCTTCATGACTTGTGATGATGTCATTTTCCTGGTGGCACATAGAATATGTGCTTCTGTGTTCTACTGTATTCTAGAATTTTCTACTGCAGGCTCTTTGGGGTTCTCAATATTAGAGTATAAAGAGGTCTTGAGATTAAAAAGTTTGAGAATCAGTGCTCCAAGCTCCAAGTAGGATTCAAAATGCTCAGAGCATTTACAGTGATACCTTTTATCTAGCACAAATCATTTTTATCACTATTTTACATAAATCAGATATCACCTTATTACCATCTGATGAAAAATGGAATGAGCGTTCCATTAGATTTTAGTGAGAATTTATAATTTTTCTTTGTATTTAATTATACATTTTTCTTGGGAAATTCTAGATTTTGTGAATTTTAGAGAATTGAGGGCCCCTTCTGAGCTTCTTCTCAGGCTCTAAATTTAAACTGCCTTCATGGCTGAAATAAAAATTTCCCCAAATCAATGTTTTCAAACAGAGGTGTATCAAAGTGGGTGCATTAAGCCTGGGTATAGGCAATAAAGAGGTAGATTTTCTGTAGACGATTTTAAAACAATAGTAAAATCAATGAAAAGTCTGTCTATTTTTTATTAGGAATACACTCTGACAATCCTAAACCATGTCAGTAATAAAATACTCCTCTGATCACTACTTCAGAATAAAAGATACTTGGACCCAATTGATATCCCAGAGTTTGGTATCAGAACTCCTGAATTCCATTGCACCATGATCCCCCTGACTTGGATATGAAATCACTTCCTTCAGTTCTTCCCTTATAAACTCAAAATAATGATTAAAAAATACTCAATACTTGTATAGCATCTCTATCTCAACTCAGGACCTTCTCTGTTCCTCAGGGTCCACCCTCCTCTGATGGCCTCAAGACACCTTTGATATGCTTACTCCCTGTAACCAAAAATCCAGTGGGATCTCCAGATCACAAGATGCTCAGAATTGAAATCAATGTCAACTGTACAGGTGCAAACTGCAGAGAATCTTCTAGCGTATTGCCTTTACCCGCTCTCCCATCTCAGCTCACACTCTCTCCCCCCTTCCTCAATTCACTGTGAGCACCTTGGCCTTCTCTTGGTTTTTCTGTGCACTCTGCTCTCCCACCTCAGGCCTTTACATATGCTGTTCCTTTGGTTTAGATTGTTCTGCCCCTGACCCACCTTCTGGCTGGTTTCTTCTCAGCCTCCGGGTTTCAGCTTACATATCACTTCCTCAGAGGCCCACACTGTCCAACCCTTCAGAAGGCTGACTCCCCTGTTATTCTTTCATCTCCTTTACTTCTCCTTCACAGCACTTACCGACGTTTGTACATGTACTTTGTTTTTGTCTCTCTCCCCCACTAAACTGTGAACTCCTAAGGGTGGTCACCATGTCCATTTTATTCTTCATTCTCCCAACTACATAAGTGCAGTCCCTGGCACGTGGTAGATGCTTAAGACATATATGGGAATGAATCAGTAAATGAGTGAATGAATCCTCCTTTCTCCAACGAGGACAAAACTCCACCCAAAACCTAGTGAGGAAAAGGCATGTTATTGTTTTCAAAAATAAGACTGCTCTTGGGTCTCTAAAAACATTAGAGAAATTAGCAATTTAGCCCAATTCCACCAAAGAATAATTGACTGAAAAGAAATCAATCTTATATTGGCTCCTTTGGCAAGGTAGACGTAAGAGTCCATGCTATGGATTCTATTTCTAAGGAGTTCACAACCAGGAAAAACTAACGGTGAAAGAGATAAAAATATTGGTTACAACTGGGTGGCTGGAAATGGTCTAAATCTTGATCCGGATAGTGATTACACGGGAGTAGACATATACAAATGATCAACAAGCAGTACACATATTGCTGTGTGCATTTTTTGTATCAGTTAAAAAATATATTCTTTAGCTAAGTTGACAAAAGAAGATTTGAACAAAATGGTTGACCAGACTAAATTGATGCTATAGCTTCTAATAGTATCAAGAAGCAAATTGCTTTATCAAACTTGAACTAAAACCCATGTCATCAGTAACATTCCTGGTAGGAAGGTATCAGTACATGCATCCCATAATTTAGATACACACCCTTTGGGAAAAAGTATATGAATACCTTTTGAGGAACGTTACAGAGTCAAACCAATACACAGTAACGAAAAAGGACTCTGCTCTGAGATAATTTAGTGTTCACTCTTAAAATCATTTTCTTTGTCAAAGAGCATAAGTGGATGCCATAACTTTGAGCTTGTATCATTTCCAAAAGAAACAATGCAATTCACTGGCATACTCAGTTGTTTCCAAAAGATGCTCCCCTTTGATAGGCAGGTGGCTCATAAATTGATCTTCTTACATGGAAATTATGTTGCATTTAATTTTTCTCAGGGCCAAAACTATAAATAGAAAACAGGTCATTGTATCATGACAATAAATTATTATTATTTATGCACAATGAAGATGAGAGAGTGACTTGCCTTCATAAATTACCTTTTCTCCATGATTCATTGAATTCTTTCTGATCCATGAATAATGAGCCCCCTAATTTCCTACAAAGAATTGGAGAAATGAAGACAAAGTGAGGGTGGGAGGAACCTGGAGAAAAGTTATTGAATTAAGAATTTACATTTTTACATAGCAAGCATATGAAGAATGTTCCATGGCAGTCTATGTGAAATTGATGCTGCATAATTTGAAAGATAGCAGCCTGATGCCTCTTTACTCCCCTTGAGGAGTGCAAAGGCTGCTATTTTAACAATGGCACTGAATACTTTTTTGAGATGGCTTGTTCCATGAAAAAAGCCTCCTTTAAGAAGTGCTTATGTTAATAACATGTGTGATCCAGGTATCTTTCATACAAAACCAGAAAAAAAGCCTGTTTTGCCTATACAACCACTATTTGTTTGCTCCCGACTTTAAAGTAAGCATTTAGAAATGGTGTTTTCATTAAAATCATGAGACGCTCAAACAAAATTGGACTCTACTCTGTGAAATGCAACATTCAACAATATAAAAAGAGAGTCTGTGATTAAGAATAGTCAACAGGGCTTCCCTGGTGGTGCAGTGGTTGAGAGTCCGCCTGCCGATGCAGGGCACACGGGTTCGTGCCACGGTCCGGGAAGGTCCGGGAAGATTCCACATGCCGCGGAGAGGCTGGGCCCGTAGCCATGGCTACTGAGCCTGCGCGTCCAGAGCCTGTGCTCCGCAACGGGAGAGGCCACAACAGTGAGAGGCCCCCGCACGGCATAAAAAAAAAAAAAAAAAAAGAAATGGCAGAAAAGGGAAAGGAATCATTACCCTGAAGATTCAGAAGAACTAGCCTCTTAAAATGGTTTACCACAAAAACAGGAGGAAAATATAAGAAAACTCCCTGTTGCCCCTGCACAAATGTCTACTGTCCCCAAAGCACGAAAGAGTGACAGAACATTTATGGAAGCTTTCTTAGGAAAGATTGTGGAGAGGATATATATATATATATATATATATATATATATATATATATATATATATATTTTTTTTTTAATCACACACCATTCAGGAAAAAAACAAAACAAAACATGATGAATCCCCCATTCACTAGGCATTTCTAATCTCAGCAGATTCCCATTTTGATTGCACAGCTGCGGGGAGGTCTTCTGCCTTCACCTTTCCTCTAAATAGTGCTTTGTTCTGTAACCACTTTCCTTAAGATTCTCTCTACTCATCCCCCAGCACACTCCAGATCCAATTTCTTTCTTCCCTTGGTTATGCAGAATAGCTTCCCTTTCCCTTGTGAAAACTGGACTCAAACTCTAAACCTGGATCCCAAAGACCTGCAATTGGTTTCATCAAAACTTCTTCCAATGTTGGATCTCTCTCTACAAAGATTATGTACCACAAGCTAAGGAGATAAAAAATGTCTTTGAATGTTAAGCTCTTTTTATAATCACATTTTACCGCCTTACACTTTCTTTGTTAAGAAGCTTGAACCTGTCAACCTGTGATTAACACCTATCCATTATGCTTCCCTTAGGTCCCAAAGAAAGAAGAGAGTCTCTACCTCAACAATTAGAGTCCCCACTGATATAACAGTTAATGTTCTTTTGGTTGCATTTAAATTCATGTGTTTCTGGGTAGTTTAGGCAAAGACTGATTTATCCAAGAAAATTAAAACAAGACTTCGTAAGAACCTTGGCAGTAGAGGCTCTGGTTCTTTCCTCTGGAATGGTGCCATAAAATGATAGCAGACTCAACACTCTGAGTCTCTGCTCATGGGTCAAAAATCTCAGAAGAAATAAGCTGATTGGCTAAAGTCGGTTCACAGGCTCCTCCACAGACCAATCACAGTGGAGTAGGGGGAGGGTGGTTGTCTGTTACTGGAAGAAAGGGGAGAAAATGTGCTGGATGAGAGCAGTACTGCAGAGCTACTGGCACATCTTTCCCTCCTGGCTTTTCTGCAATTGTCTCCCGTTTGTTTCTCCACATCATCAGTGTCTCCCTTTCACTTGGTTCCTTCTTTATGTCTTCCAACAAGCACAGATATCTCCCAGCTTGAAAGAAAAATTTAACTCTATAACCTTCACTTCTCACCTAATTTTTTTCCTTCCTTTCATAGAATTTTCTAGTAAACCATCTCTTCAGGTTCCCAGGCAACTGACTTACTCTGTAAAGAGACCTTGCAAATACTATTCCTCTTTACCTTCTTTGCTATCTCAAACTCTACCTTTACCAGAATGCCTTGCCCAACATCTGCTCCCTCCCTACCTTCCTGAACCAAAATTTCTGAAACCCATTTGGTTTTAGCAAATATTATTGCATACAGTAAATGCTGTTATTTGGATTTTATTGATCCCGTAGTTTGCCTTTAGTTTGCTTATTTGCTTTTGTTTTATAGTTACCTAAGAGCAATAAGGAGTTTATAACATGCTTTTTTGTTTGTACATATTTAAATAGCATTATGGTAGAAATAATTCAAGGCAACCCTGCAAATCTGAGAGAACACTTTTCTCTAAAAGAGGTCTTAAGTTGCAGGAAATTTAGGTCAATTTATCATTTAATCACATATTTCTTGGAAGCATATTTAACCTCTTTAGTGATGTGCCTCACAAAAGTACTATAAATTCTTCAAAGGTAGTGACAATGAGGTTCGTTTTTTCTGTGTGTATCTACCTCCAAATATCTACTAGTTTCTCGAAAGTGTCTTTTTTTGGGAGAACATGGAAGCTTTGATTTCAAAGAGTTGTTATAAAATTCTTTTACAGATAAGAACTATCTTTTATGGAGTGCTGACTTTTATTAAGTGCTAGGAATTCTGCTAGAGTATCTATATCCTCAAAGAGAGAATATCTCATTCCTCAAAGCAAATTTACAGACTGTAATCTAATTAATACACTCATTTTACAGATGAGAAAACTGGGGCTCAGAAAGATTAAATAAATTGCCTAAGATCATATACCTAGTAAATACTAGAGCTGGGATTGCATAAGAAAAATGATTGTTTTGAGAACTAAGAACAGTAGAATTTTCACGATAATTTAAAGCTCTTTTTATTTTGTGAGATATTTATATTTAATTCAGTCCTTAGTCTGTAAAAATATTGATAGTTTCTTTTTCTCACTGAATACTTTTAAATGGTATCGTTTGTCAGGATTTATATAGTCAGTCCCCTTAATACGTTTGTAATATCACTATGAGCATTAAGAAATTTATACTCATTTAGTAGAACAGCTTTGTTTAATTTCACTTCATGCTTGATAAGAGGATATTTTAATGTTTCAGGCTATGTTTTGTAATACAGGAAATGCCATACTAACACATCATTAACAGCACATTTCTGCCCACTGACTTTCCATCCAGAACAAGGAAATATGTGTTGTGGTGATTACTATACAGAGAGAATCAATGTCACTAATGTTTCAACCAGTGAGTAGCTTTATAAAACACACTATAAACAAAAGCTTAGCATAAATGGAACAGGCATGTTTCAGCTCCATTTTGGCCTGATAATTGTTGCATTTATCAATTTTCAGGCAATTATACATTATAAGAAACCATTTCCAGGACTTTAACTCTTAATGACTTTGTTTCACATTCCTGCCGGCATGGATTAGCTAATCGGAAGAAGAGGGGGCTGTGTGGTTAGTGTGCATGAACGCAGAGCTTGGTCATGAGCGGGTTTCCACCCGCTACGGCTATGTTCAAACACGTGGTCCAAACCACTCTGCCCCATCAGATATGCCATTCTTGCTAATTTTTAAAGAAAATGCCTAAGAGTTAAAGGGGTCCCGATTTTAAAGAACAAACATTTAAAGAGCAGGGAATGACTTTCCATGTTGTGAGGGAAAAAAATCCAATTTTAAAAATTGAAGTGTAGTTGATGTACAATATTATATGAGTTTCAGAAAATCCAAAATTTTTAACATGGTCTAAAATTTCCTACTTGCTCTAGACTAGTCTCAGCAGCACCATTTGCCTCTCTTTGACAACTTGGGTAAAAAATGCGGTTTTCTCTGCCTGGGGCTCTCTACCATTCTCCTGCTGGCCACCCATTATCCCTCCTCATTCCTCAAATCTCACCTGATGTGTTACTCCCTCAGAGAAGCCAACTAACTCAGTACCTCCATCATAGAGTCTCATTGCAAAATGAACTCATATTTGGTAGCGCTTATGACTAGAATTAGATATTTTATTTATTTGGAGAGCAGGCACTTTGTCTGTCTGGCAGACAAAACAAGAGATGTTCTCTCAAGTCTACCTGGAAAGAGGGGAGAGAGGGAGAGGGGGGAGAGAGACAGACAGAGAGATACAGGGAGAGAGAGAAAAAGGGAGGGGAGAGAAGAACTATATAGTTGTGCAGGGAGAAGCAAAGACTGATGACGTAGCCCCAGAGAGAGAGAGGGAGCGAGCATAGGTGCCAGAGTCCATAAAAACCACCCAATTTTTTGTTTTGTCCAATTACATTTCCTGCTTATGGCAGAAGCTGTTAGTGCTCACCAGTATCTACGTTCTCCTCTTATTCCTGGTCACACAGTTTGGCTACTTTTCCCAGACTCCCCTGCACTTGAGTCTTACCATGGGACTGAGTCTCAGCCAATGGAATATGGACAAAAGGGATGTACACCACTTCCAGACATGGTTTCCCAATTCTCCCCTGGGCATTTTCAGCCTCTCTCTTTCTTTGCTCATTGACTGGCCCACTAACAGGATCCAGCAGAGGATTCGGGACCCAGTAGAGCCATTAACTAGAAGGAGCCCTCATTCATTTTTTTTTTTTTTAGAAATGTATTTATTTGTTTATTTTTTGATGAGGACTTTTTTTTAAAGTCTTTATTGAATTTGTTCAATATTGTTTCTGTTTTATGTTTTGGTTTTTCAGCCCTGAGGCATGTGGGATCTTAGCTCCCTGACCAGGGATCAAACCCACACCCTCTGCATTGGAAGGCGAAGTCTTAACCACTGGACCACCAGGGAAATCCCGGAGCCCACATTCTTGAATCACTTTGTGGAAGGCCATCCAGCAAGGCCCCATTTGGCTTGTTTCTTGGTAAGAAACAAACCTTTACTCTGTTAGGCCATTGAGGGTTTCATGTTTACCTTAGCAGCTAACTTTAACATCCATGAAACGTGTCACTATTTTCATATAAAATACCTTTATTTGGCTTATATTAGTCTGAAGCATATTTCAATTATTTAGTACCAAAATAGCCTTGACCAAGCTAGCTACTAAAAATGGGTTAAAGCTTTGTGATTTACACCACTGATTTAGAAGAAACTTACAATTAAACAAATGAAAAATATATATACAGTTGGTCCACCATATCATGGGTTCTGCATCTGCAGATTCAACCAAACTTGGATCAAAAATATTTAGAAAAAAGTTTCCAGAAAGTTTCAAAAAGTAAAGCTTAAATTTGTCACACACCAGCAACTATTTACATAGCATTTACATTGTATTAGGTATTATAAGTAATCTAGAGATGATTTAAAGTATATGGGAGGATATGGGATTTCCCTGGTCACGCAGTGGTTAAGACTCCGCGCTCCCAATGCAGGGGGCCTGGGTTCGATCCCTGGTCAGGGAACTAGATCTCACATGCATGCCGCAACTAACAGTTCACATGCCACAACTAAGGAGCCCGACCTGCTGCAACTAAGACCCGGAGCAACCAAAGAGACCCGGCACAACCAAATAAAATAAATAGATAAAATTTTAAAAGTATATGGGAGGTTATGGGTAGGTTATATGCAAATATTATGCCATTTTGTATAAGTGACTTTTGCATCCATGGATTTTGGTATCCATGGGAGTACTAGAACCAATCTATATCTATATCTAGAGAAGAGAGAAATACTGGGTTGGCCAAAAAGTTCCTTCAGGTTTTTCCATAACATCTTATGGAAAAACCCGAACGAACTTTTTGGCCAGCACAATATATACCTGTTGAGCATTATTAGGGGAAGGGCAAGATTTAAAACCAGGGATACTCACTCATCAAGAGTCAAATGTAAAATCTATTAACACCGTGACCAAAAGAAGTAAAAAAAGGCAAACTAGGGCTTCCCTGGTGGCGGAGTGGTGGAGAGTCCCGCCTGCCGATGCAGGGGATACCGGTTCGTGCCCCGGTCCGGGAAGATCCCACATGCCGCGGAGCGGCTGGGCCCGTGAGCCATGGCCGCTGAGCCTGCGCGTCCGGAGCCTGTGCTCCGCAACGGGAGAGGCCATGACAGTGAGAGGCCCGCGTACCGCAAAAAAAAAAAAAAAAAAAAAAAAGAGGCAACCTAGATGACCAATAAAATACTCTGCGAATATTTATTGAGATTTTAGTTCAAATACACAGCCAGGTTGAGAACCACTGATCGAAACACTGGCACCAAGCACCAAAACCACACCAAAACATTGGCAGAATTTACTTCTGTGGGGCAGGGGACGGTGCCTGGTGAGGAGGAATGTTTAACCAACTTCTATCACTATATAGTTCTGCACTGATGTCACAAAAAGCATGTTTTTTACGTTAAATTTTTTGCTTAGGTAATATATGCACATGGTACAAAGCTCAAAAGATATAACAGGGTTTGTAATGAGAAATGAGACTCTCCTGTCTGTAGGGGACCCACTTGCTGACCTGGACCTCCAAGGAAACCACTGTTAGCAGCATTCTGTGTATCTTTTCAGACTTAAGATGTTATGTACATATATGCATACATATATAACAATAATATTTTCATATGTTACATATATATTTATTTTATTGTTTCTAGATTTTTCGATGATGGCCATATTTTATATATGTTTATTTCCACATATACAGAAAAGATGGTTAATTTTGAAAAAAAGGAAAGAAAACAGGAAAGAAAATTAGTTATGTGTTGAATTGTAAATCATTCTAATTAATCTAGCCTGAGTAGTATAGGATTTATAAATCACAGCGGCTCTCTTAGCCTGAATTCATTCAATTTTGATATATTCCCAACTTAACTTCAACTTTCAAGATACCGATTACAGAGACCTTTTCGGTTCTTGACGCCGCTGCCTCTCCCTTACCTCCTCCCAAGCATCGCCTGCGCCCCCAAACCACGCCATTACTCTGTGCGGGTGCGTGTGCGTGTGCGCGCGCGCGCAGAAGTAATTTATGTGGGAAGTGACCCCAGGGAGCGGGAGTGAGAGGCCAGGAGTGACACGGAGAAGTTGGAACAGTGTAAAGCCGCTGCTGCTGGGACCGTTGCAGGGTCTGCTGGGACCTTCAGAAGAGGTTTCTGAAATGCCTTCCATAACCATCTGTTGTGGGGGACAAAGGAGGATGTATTTCTCCCCGAGGCATCCGTTGCTCATTGTGTACCATTCACTTTTGGATTTGCTTCTTAATGGTCCCGAGGCAAAACTGTCTGGTTGCACAGATGTTAATTATTCGAGACTACTCTTAATTAGTTGTGTGAGTTATTCGTTCTGGAACCGTGACAGAAAGCCTCAGCCGCTTTGGTCTCTGAAGACACAATCCCAGGAGCTTTCCAGGAGCTTGGTTTGCTGCCCCTCCCCCATGTCTCTCTTCCTTCTTGAGCCAGAACATTTCGGTTTAGTCAAACTCACAGAGGCCACCCCCCATGGGGACCTTTACAATTAAATGTTAAGGATGTACATGATTTTTAAAAGCCCCTTGCACATACGAGCTGAAAGCTTCAGTGTCACTGCCCAGTGAAATTATTCAGCTTGTAATCAAGTGGCATTGTGGAGGACCCTGGTGGGCTCTGTGAGCTGACCATTCATTTTCCTTTGACTTGTAATTTCCCTTGCTCTGGTGATTTGCGCATTGCGCTGCGCAGTGTATTAAGCACGTTAGCTGCCTTCAAGACCATCTAAATAATTAAAGCTCTATTGAGGAGAGCGTGGTACAGATTAGTTCACTACAGCCTCCTACAAGCGCAAAACTGGGAGGCAGGATCTGTTCCTTATAGAATACTCATGGACAGAAGGAATCACCTCGATGGTCATTTTGAAAGAGTTTACTGGAAGACATTACTGGTCTGTCCATCTGGGACCTCACTTTTTTTTTTTTTTTTTTTTTTTTTTTAACAGAGCAATTGGTAGCAAAAAAGCTCCCTTCACAATGACGACCAGCTCCCGAAAGGAGGAAAAGAAGCGCTTCAGGGAATAAAATATATGCAAGAAGAAAATGACTTCCACTAGATTTATACCAGGAGGGGAAATAGACCAATGCTCATTTTAAAGAAATTCAGACCCAGCGTTCTTTTTACGAGTCTCTACACAAGAGTTTGGTTGGCAGGGAGAAGAGGAAAGTATGATGTGTTATAATCACAATTTAAGCTCGGCTTTGCAAAATAAAGTGGATTGTCAAAAACAATGAAATAGTTCTATATATACCACCATGGAAAGATACCCAGAATATGATAAAAGAACAAACAAGAAACAGAGTGATAGCCATAATATAATCCCATCTGTGTAAAATCAAATTATTAAAAACTTTATATAGCGTGTACGTATGTTTATGAATGTATCAAGTAATACGTGCAGGGTAACACAACCAGTTATTTTGGTGTCTCGTCTAGGAGAAGCAATTGCTGTTAGGAAAGGGGAAGCTTAGCTTTTATTTGTTACATTACACCACAAATTTCAAAATAAATTGGAGAAGAATACATTTGTTAAAATTAGCTGAAGAATTTTATTATTGCAAAAATTCAGTCATGACAGAGTCGTAAAACATTTTACAGCAAAGGAATTATAGAGAAAATTGATTTCGATTTCATAATTTTCAAAGAATCTTAAAAAGATGAAGCTCTTTAGTAGTAAGAATATTAAACTGCAGATTTGAAGAAAAGTTTATTTTTTCTGAAATCTAGTTTATTTTCCCCACCTCTCTCAGAAATATTCCTCTTACATCAAAAGCAGGGCAGTGATTTAGAAGGAAGCGTGCATGGGGCTTGGAGTCAAAGAGAACTGTCCTCAAATCCTGCCTCCCTTACTTATTAACTTTGTGACTCAGAGCAGCATAATCTTACTAAGCTTCTGTTTTCTCACCTGTAAAATGGGGGGAATAGCAAAATTGGATCATTGTAAAACTTATTGGCTGTAAAACCTATTGGCTGGTATAAAATAAGCATGCAATAAATGTTAGGTCTTCGTAGGTTTTGTAGAATATATTACCCTTCAACATAGCCCATGTAGCAGTACCTTCCTTGGGAGGTTTATATAGCCCAGCCCTGTTGAATTCAAGAGTGGACAAATGACTTGCCGGTGAAGAACTATCTATCTAACAGGTAAAACTGTCACTTCCAAGAAGATGCATTAAGAGTCAGTTCATGATGTACAGTGTTGTCTTTTGTCTTTCCCATGGCACCAGCCATGTTTCAGATAGGGGCTGTGCCAAAAGCCTGAATCTGGGAGTGGAAGCAAACATGGAACACGCTGCCAATCCACAACAGCCATGATGTCTAGCCTGAGTGAGAAATCGACTTCAATGGTGTAAGTCACTGAGATTTCAGATTGCTTGTTACTGCAACTCAACCTAGCCTACCTGACTGATATATACACCTTCCCTTTTGGCTGAAAATTCTTGGGCAGGTTTTTTTGTTATTAGCAGTTAGATTTCTCAGCTGTAAATATTAGCTCTCTCTCTACTTAGTTGAAGCAGAGATGTAGTTCAGTGAAGGATGTTAGGTAGCTCACTGCATCTCTGGATGGCCCAGTAATAAAGCTGGGTCTACTCAGCCAGGAGCAACGACCAGACTAGTTTGCATGTCCTCTTCAGTGGAGACATCACAGCTGATGCCCCTGGAAAGGGGCTTTGTAATTTGCACTGCCTGTGTTTGACCCTGATCTGAATCCTTTGACTGGACCCTCTATCATTCCTGCTTCTAGTAGCTGGAAGTATCTGCCACCGACCCTCTATCATCCCTGCTTCTAGTAGCTGGAAGTATCTGCCACCATCACACCAGAATAGAGGCTATCAGGTATCTGCATCCAGTTGGCAGAGCCTACATCACGTGCCTGTGTTTAGGGAGGCTGAGAAAGTGTTCGTCTGGCTTCTACTTTGGGGAGATGCAAACTCATAAAGTAGAACCTTCCTCAAACACAGGAAAAGTGTTCAAACATGAGGAGTGGCAAAAAGCAATTGACAAATATCCACAACAAGGTTCTATTCAGAAAAGTACAGCTTGCTATGATATAGAACTGTGTGCTCCAAGACAGCAGCCAATGGCCACATGTGGTTACTTAAATTTAGTTTAAATTAGGTGTAATTAAAAATTCAGTTCCTCCATCTCACGAACACATGTCAAGTGGTCCATTGCCACGTGTGGTAGGCGGCTAATGCACTGGACATTGTAGTTACTCAACACTTCCATTATTGCAAAAAGTGCTTTCGGACAGCACTGTTACAGAGAAGTGAGCCTGGTGTTGTTCTGAACTAATCAGCACCAGAAAGAGATGGCTGTGTGGTGTGGTGGAGGACAGCACTGTGGAGTGTCCACGGGTTCCGGTTTCCAGTGACAGCACCACACCTTTGTGACATTAGGCAGATCTTTTAGTCTTTTCAGGACTTGATTTTCACATCCGTCAAACAAGGGCATGGTAATTGTCATGGAGCAAGTCTCCTCAGGCAGCCCCCCAACGAGACTCCGGTAATTGGCCTCCTGCTGCCACTTGTATTGAGTGTATTCCTGGATCACAGAGCATGTAGTGATGAGGAAAGGGTCGAGGGGTGGATTTCCACTCTACAGATGAACGCTTGAGGATTGTAACCTTAGCTCCTTTTCTCTTTTGGTGGGTACCTTCTTGTCCCATATCCCCTGCAGATCTGTATTCACCACGATTTTGGCTAAGTGTAGG
>NW_006772616.1:844424-874424 GCF_000442215.2 Lipotes vexillifer | reverse complement strand
AAGCGTAGGGAATTTCCAGGCTAGCACTTCAGTGTGGACAAAGATATCAACCACAATCCCACGTGGTACAGGGAACAGTTTCAGGGCTCAGTGTTGAGCTTCTGTTTCACTCCTATTGAAAAACTTGTGCCTCCAGCCTCCAGCTCTACTCTTCCTTGCTGATTCACCTGACCTTCTGCCCAAGGCTAAGGTCCTCTCTTCCTTACTCTCCTTTCCAAGCCCTGGGCATTCAAGGCCCTTTTCTCTTTGGGTATCACTTAGCCACAGGACTCCATGTACAAACAAGAGCCGGTTCTTCTAGTTCCAACTCACCCTGAATCCATTTACTTCTCTCTGTCTTCACTGCCACCTCCTAGACCAAGCCACCACCGTCTCTCATTGGGTAAACTGCTGGGTTCCCTCATTGATTAAATAAAATCTTTAACAGGTGTTAATTTTATATCTGTATGAGAGTCATGATGTTCCTTTTCTTGGAAAGTTATTTTTTAACACTGCATTCTGGCCACTTAGTTGTTTCCACACCCCATAGCAGTTCATTCTTCACCCAGCTGCCAAAGTGGTCCTTATCAAATGGGTAAGCAGAGCATAGGCCTCTCCCTGGCTTTAAGACTCTCTCAAAGTTTCTTGTTTCCCTTAAAAGAAAACCTAAAGTAACCAGGTGGTCTGGAGACCATGCAGGATGTTGGTCCTGACTATCTTCTCTGCTACCATTATACCCCTCTATCAGACCATAGGACAAAAATCTGTGCATCCATGGAAACCTATACATTATCCAGACTCTAGATGACACTCCTCCAGGCTCTCTGATTTTGATTCTATGGAAGTTATGTCACAACTCTGTAATTTGGCAATGCAAAAATAATCTTTGTCTCTAGACATGCAAATCTGTTCTATTTGGAAATTCAATTGATTCCCCTCTCACCTGTGAGAGAAGCGAGTTTTGCCTCTCTATATATGTTTGTTTCAATATTTCTTTATTCCATAAAAATTTGTGCTATCATAACTTCTTTGAACCATTACCTTTGCCACATTCCATCATGTATTAATAAATTAAATAAAATCCTTACCAAGTGTTTATTTTATATCTGAACAGGAGTACAATTTTACACTTTTTTGAAAACTATCTTTTAATGTTCCATTCCAACCCCTTGGTTCTCCTTTTTTCTCAAATATTCTAGCTTATTCCCACCTTGGAATCTCTGTACTTGTTGTTTCCTTGTTCCAAAATTCCCTGCTCTAAGATCCTCCCATGGCTGACTTCTCTTTATTCAGGGTTCAACTCAGATATCACCTCCTCAGAGGGATCTTCCTTTTCCAGCCTCATCCCAAATCTCTATTCCTCTTTTCTGTTGTCCTCTCATACTTACTAATTATCTAAAGTTTTCTCCTTCATGTATTTGGTCAATTATTTTTTGTCTGGTTCCTTCTTCTCTCTACCCCCCACAAGGTAAGCTCTGTGAAAGTTGGAACTCTCTATGTCCTGTTCAGCACTTATCACTTGCCAGTGCCTGCCAGACAGTAGATACTCAATAAACATATGTTAGTTTGAATGAATAGATGGATGAAAATGATTGAACACCTTAACTTCGTCTGAAATTACTTAACCTTTCCAAACTGTAGTTTCATCAATTATCAGATAAATAAATGATACAATAAATACAGTTTGCTTCAAAATAATAGAAGGGAAAAAGTAGATGAAGATATAGAGAAAACAAAATTGGGCATGAGTTGGTCATTGTTGAAGCTGGGTGATGGGTGCACGAGCGTTCAGGATATAGTCTACTTTGAAATATGATTGAAATTCTCCATCATACAAAGTTTTAAGTAAAAACAATGTATGCTGATTTCCTTTGCCTATTTTTAGAACAGGTGATTTTTAAATCATGTTGTTGGAGAGGATCCTGGTCATAATAATGCTAAACCAGATGACCAGACTTACAAATTAGCATTCAAGGATCCCGAGGCAGCTTCTCCCAAACAAAAATGGTGGATGTATTTCTTGGAGCATGATACATGATTAGATGAAATGATCTTGGAATCCGAGCTGAAGTCAGGAACCAACAATCAAATGTCAGAACTTGAGGAGTCAGACGAAGCTGCAATTCCTAATGTATTTATTGAGTCCTACTATGTTCTAAGCACTTAACTAAGTGCTAGAGGTACTGTCAAAAACAGGACAAATGTGGTTCCTACCGTCAAGGAGCTTTCGGTCCATCAGAAGAGATGCTCGAAGATCAGATCGTTACAGTACAGGGAAGGAAGTACAAAGTCAGAGCGCCCCAGACAGGGCTCTTAGCTTCGGCCCAGAGGAGAGAAAACTAAGGTTTGAGTATCCCTCAAAGAAACTACAGCTAACATGTATTGATAGTAAGCTCTTACTCTGTGCCAGGCACTGCACTAAACACTTTCCATGTTTGAACTCATTAATCCTCACAACAACCCTTTAGCTACAGAAACAGAGAAGTTAAATCCCTTGGCCAAGGTCACAAACACAATAAGAAGTAGACTTAGAGGCTGAATCTGAGTAACTTGGTTCTAGAGTACACACTTGTCACCAGGATGCAATATAGCCTCCCAGACAAAGTTAATTGGGCTAAGGAAGGAGAGACAAAGAGGGTTCTAATCAGAGGGAACAGCAGCAGTAAAGCTCTGGAGAGGGGAGAACACATGGCACATTGGAGGAACCCAAAGTTCAACACATTTGGAGTTAGAGTGGGAGAGAGAACATGATAAGAGGCTGTGGAGCGAATCTGGGCAGAGATGACAAAGGGTAGAGTCTAGGAAGAGCAAGTACTCAGCGAGAGGGGAGCCAAGTTAAGGCTGAAGGGGTGGGGACTGACCTTCTGCCACCAGAATTCTGTCTCGTGTATGTTTCTGAACCTTCCACCCACCCAAGGTGAGGCAACCACTTTCCACTCACCTCACGTAATCTCTGCAGTTTCCTTTTGTCTCAAGTTCTTACCTTGTATCCTTCAACCTGGTTGCCACTTCTCAGCTCAGCCTCTTCCGTGGATGCTTTACGAGAAAGGCGCGTTGCTTGGTAGTTAAAAGCACTGAGATCAAATGAAATCTGGATTTGAATCCTGGGTGTGCCACTTACTACCTAGGTGAGCATGGACAAGCATTTTAGCCTCTCTGAACTTCAGCCTTCTCATCTAAAGGAAGATAATTCTAACAGCTTTAACTCTAAGGAATTTTATGAAGATCCAAGTAAGATAATGTATGTGAAGAATTCAGCCAGTGAGTAGCATATAGTAAATGCTCATTAAACCAGGACTGTTGACTCAGGTTTGTCCTGGCTTGGTTCTTGAATGCTTCACTCCTGCTTCATCCTCTTGCTGGCCACTGTACAAGGAAATTACATTAGAAATCATGGAAAGTAAGGCTGTTGAACTCGAAATGCCAAAAGGTCCTGTCAAGATGAATAACTCATATTCTCCCTTCCTGGAGAGATGCTGATAGAAGGTAAGTGGGACATATCTCTCTGTCTTTTCATGGAGCCTCCCTCGGACCATGGGCTTCACACTGTATTCCTTGGGAATTCTTCAGAGGCCTTCTATTCCCAGGTTCCTAATAACTATGAAAGTATTACTATGGGGAGTCAGCAGGTAAGACAGAAAGGAGTTCGTTTGAATCTTAAGTTTAGTAGAGAATATTTGTGAAGGTAAAAGGACATTGACAAATGAGTTAGGGAGAAGTTTGATGAAAGACAGAGGAGTTGAGCATTTGGAAAACAGCTTGAAGGGGTGGGGGGAACTGACATCAATTTTCATTTCAAAGTGAAGGATGGAATTAAATATGCTGTAAAGCCATCTTACGCTCCCGAGCTAGCATATTGACTAGGGATGGTTGTGTTCCTAGAAAGGGAAGCATATGGTCACATTCCCACTCTGAAAAACCTGACGGCCAAGACAAACAAATGTGAACATTATGTCTGCAAGTAATATATAAGGGCTGCTATTTTTCATTTTTTCCATGCTTATGATTTGCAAATAGAATATGAATGCTCTGATCCTGTATTTTTGCTCACAAGCGCCCCAGCCCATGTGAACCTTTTTTCTCATCTGAGCCTTTATTTCTCATTCATGCTCTTCCCTCTCTGAAAGTTCTTCACAGAAAAGACCATGGGAAGCATATCTGATTTTCATTCATAGATAAAATATGACCAAATCCACGTACGAATGAGCTGGATTTAATGGCAGTATTTCTGTTCCCATAGAATGAGTGGGATAAATAAAATATGTTGCATACATGTTTGTTTTCACCTTTTTGTACATTGAATATAATTTTTTATGATGGGGAAGGGGAGAGGGTGGCAGATTGCAGGGAGAAGAGAACATAAGAAATGCCATTGAACCTGAGGGACTTACCTTCTGCAATAAGAGGAATAAGCAACACACACCAGACGCTGTCATGCTGAAAAGGAAAGTCGTCTCCATCTCGGTAGCTTCATTTCTCTCCGAACCAGCATGGCCTTGAACCACACTTCTTGGAAAGAACTCTGGATTGTTTGCAGTGGGATTCTTGTCCTGGTGGTGGTTTCCAGGATCAATCATAAATTCTCTGCACCTTCATACTTCTCATCTTTCAAACAAGGAGCAGAAGGAAATTATCTCCTTGTTTGTTTCAGCCTTAATGCCATTTCTACACGTTGGCTGTCTTTTGCTGATTTAGGCAGAAGAAGAAATCATTTTGACTAACCTTTGAACCTGAATTGAAGGGCTAGAACACTGGAAGAGTTTTATGTTACATTCTTTTATTTTCGAGGCCATGGATATCTCCAACAAATGAGTAGTTGTGATTATCATAGTATAGTTGTATGAAGGGACATTAAGCAATAATTAAAAAGAATATTCACACAGTTTTAGGGGCCTGGGAGAGTGCTCTAGATATAATGTTAAATAGACAAAAAAAAAATCCGGAAACTAAATGGCATAAACAGAATCACAGCAACAATGAAAATTATACAAGAAGATCAGTGCCCACATTTTAACAGTGGTTGACTCCTGCTGGCAGAAATACATCTGAACCATTTTCTCTATTTCCCTATGTTTGTTCCTTTTCCATACTATTCTATATAGTACATATTCTTTCTATACACTGTTCATTTCCTAAAATGAGCATGTCCCATTTTCTAGTCAGAGATGTGGGCTTTGAACAGTTTTCCCTAGCCATGGGTGATGGATTTCTATGTCTGGAGTCTACGGTTCCTTGTGACAAATGACAGGAATCTGAAAAACAGCCAGCTGGGTTGGAGATATAGCCTGTGGTCACTTGACAGGGCAAAGCACTCTCAACTAAATAGCTACCGAATCCTTGGCTTTTGGTGTTATTAGGGTCATGCACCACCCAGAGGAACCAGCCATCCATAAACGACTTTCAAACTATTGAAATTGAATAGATTTCCCTGAGCTAGAAATAGGCCATTGACACTGTAGGTGGTTAGGCTGTAATACAGGTGTTTCAAAGAACTTACTTGTGATACCAAGTCTTCCTCTACTAAAGACTAGACAGGGCCAGAATTAAGTGCCAATAGGCTTTTATTGAATGTGTGCCTTGGGCCCAGCCCTGTGCTAAACATCGGGGTTATAGGATGAATAAGATCCAGTTCTGCTCACCAAGGAACTCATAGTCTAGTACTTGATGCAGACATAAAACTAAAGTGTGCTGCCATGAGATGAGAGTGGTGATGGGAACAGGCGCAGGGAATTGTGGCTGCTCAGAAGGGAAGCTCTAAGTTAATCAAGAGCTGGGGGAGAGTAGGAGGACTCTTCCTAAAGGCGACAAAGGTCCTTGAACTGGGTAGCAACAAGGGATTGGTCTGGCAGCAGCGGTGAGGAGAGAGAAAACACGCCACACAGAGGGAACAGCATAAGCAAAGCCGGGAGGCAGGAAACAGCATGGAGCATGACCCTACAAGCCATGCCGCTTTGCTAAGGTGGGAACTGGCAGCCAGAGCCTGGTGAGCAATGAGAATAGAGAGGAACAGAGGGTCAAGCAGGACCTTGAGGTCTTCTCCTGTGAGGGGAATAGATTAGACCAAGGGATGGCAAGCTAGGGTCTGTTGGTCAAATCGGCCCATCATTGGGTTTTGTACAAACCATGAGGTAAAAATGTATGGGCTTCCCTGGTGGCGCAGTGGTTGAGAGCCCGCCTGCCGATGCAGGCGACAAGGGTTCGTGCCCCGGTCCGGGAAGATCCCACATGCCGCAGAGCGGCTGGGCCCGTGAGCCATGGCCGCTTAGCCTGCGCGTCCGGAGCCTGTGCTCCGCGACAGGAGGGGCCGCAGCAGTGAGAGGC
The DNA here is from genome assembly GCF_000442215.2 of Lipotes vexillifer. Taxonomy (NCBI): domain Eukaryota; kingdom Metazoa; phylum Chordata; class Mammalia; order Artiodactyla; family Lipotidae; genus Lipotes; species Lipotes vexillifer. The sequence continues at coordinate 868,124 of NW_006772616.1, read as the reverse complement.
CCGCGTACCGCAAACAAACAAACAAAAATGTTTTTAACTGTCTTAAATAACTATCCTTCAAATATTTATATAACTGCCTACATAATAACCTCAATTTTGCCCTGGCCCACAAAGCCTAAATTATGTATTTAATCTGGCCTTTAGGAAAGCGTTTCTTGGAGGAGAAGATACCCTGAAAGTGAAAGGAAGCCACAGAGGAACACATGGGCTTGGGAATGAGCTTGGGAAGCAGGACAGGACTCAGGGAGGTAGCTGGAAGGTGCTGAGGTGAGAGATGGGACGTCTCTATTAAGGCAATGGTAGAGAGGAAGAAGAGAGAAACGCATTTCCGAGAAGGATCTTTGAGTTCCGTTTTGCATGTGTTACCCTGGGGACACAGGCATGGAGAAGTCCCCCAGCTGTTGCCTAAAGAAAGCTGAAGTGCTCTAAAGAGAGGTCAGGGCTGAGCTCCGGTCTTAAGAGGCATCGGTAAATAGGCGGGGACAGGAAATATGCAACTGGATGAGATCATCTGGATTACGTATGTCGGTGAGGTGAGAGGGCAGAGGGCCATGGGCGGAGCCTTGGGGGCCACAATATTCAAAGTGCTGAAGAAGGATGGCAAAATCGTAAAGGAGAAGAGAATGAGCGGGCGCAGAGGTGGACGGAGAATCAGGCATATGCTTTCATGGAAGCCAAAGAGGTAAATAATTTCAAGAAGGAAAGGAAGATCAAAAAATATTTCCAAAGCAGCAAAGACTTCCAAAGCGTTACGGACTGAACAAATGTCCTTTGGATTTGGCAGTTACGAGCTTTGGTAAAGTTACAGAGTTTTCCACAGAGGGAAGATTGGATTTTCTTAGCGGAAAGGTTGGATGAACCTTTCCTCCATAATTTCTGTCTAGATTCCTGAAGTTACTTGTTGACCTTGAGATTTGTAGTGTCATGGGGTATTCATTGCCATCTGTAAGAAATGTTCGAAGAGCACCACAAAGCGTATTAAAGCAACATGGATCAAGGACTTGAATCATTATATTTGGATTAGTGTTAAAATTCTTGTCTCAGTAGATGTAATAGATAGCTCACACAAAGAAATATGAATTGCCAAAGGCATGATTTAAAATAAAAATACTACTTTAAAGTAAAAGGAGCAGACGGTATAAACAAGAAGACTAACAATGGGGGGCTTCCCTGGTGGCGCAGTGGTTGAGAATCTGCCTGCTAATGCAGGCGACATGGGTTCGAGCCCTGGTCTGGGAAGATCCCACATGCCACAGAGCGACTGGGCCCGTGAGCCACAACTACTGAGCCTGCGCGTCTGGAGCCTGTGCTCCGCAAAAAGAGAGGCCACGACAGTGACAGGCCCGCGCACCGCAATGAAGAGTGGCCCCCGCTCGCCGCAACTAGAGAAAGCCCTCGCACAGAAACGAAGACCCAACACAGCCAAAAGTAAATATAAATAAATAAATTTTAAAATAAAATTAAAAAAAAAAAGAAAAAAGAAGAAGGCTAACAATGAACCTATGTGCTACCAGCAGTGAATTCCTGGAGGAGAAAAAGGATTCAACCAAAATTAAGAATGCAATCATGAATAAGGTTGGAAAAACTATTAAGAAAGCAAGGTACTGATAAAGAAAGAGGTTAGAATATTAGGAAGTAAGTGAGTTTATGAACAGTCTTTCTTTTGTTTGCCCAGAATCCCCACCAGGCATAAATCCCAAACCTTCTCACTGGGGAGCTATGCTTCTTTCAGTCCTTGTGGTTCAGGAGAAAGAAACGCCCTTCACAGCTATAGGTGGAGACCTGCTGGACTCACAGTGCCCTCATCTCCTCCTCCACAATGATTGGTTCAAGATGGGCTCCAGATCTAGCCTGAGCCAATGAGAATCAGGGTTGGGTGTTTCCCTAACACGGGCTGGAAAGAGCCATCCTCTTTCTCCTGGGATTGCGAAACCAATAGGCAGCGTGCGTGGAGCCTCTGGTCACTGAATTTGCCCCTCTGTAGCTACCTGAGAATGAAGCTTTCAGAGAGGAAATGGAACCAAGAGATGTAGAGAGGAACTGTCCTAATGACATAATTTAGGTCATGGGATCCTGCCTTGCAAGCAAGACCCGGAACTTTCAAATACAACGGCCAAAGAAATTATCCTTTTCCCCTTAATCCGGTTTGATTTCAGTTTCTGCTATTTGAAATCAAAATAGTCCAGATTAATAGACCAATCTAGGGATATTTAGGAATGGAAGGAACTCACTCTAAGGTAGCCCCAGATCATAAATTTTAGCTGTGTTCCAAAATCTGGTCATTAATTTAGTCAAGGGTGATTTGGTTTACAGCAGGGAAAACAGTCAACTTGCTCAAATGAAAGGTGTTTATTATATCAAGTCTAGGCTCGCTCACAAAATCCAAGGGCAGGAATTAAGGTCAGGCATCACAATAGAGAATAAATGACCTCTAGAAAGTCACCAGGAGCCAAGACAGCTACTCCCTCCGCTTCTCTCTCTTTCAGGGTTCACAAAATATCCCTATTGCTCCACAAACATCTGTTCCATTCTCATTTACCTGTCCCCTAAGAAACCATCTTAACGTGATTTCATTTATTGATACATATAGATCAGTTCAACATCCGCAGGTAACCGACAGTCTTTTCAATTATCACCTCTAAGTACCTGGGATGGGGGCAGGGAGAGTGGAGGGCCAGGGAGTTAGGGCAGTGAGAAATAGAGAACAAATTTGACTAGTCTAACCGGGTATAGATGTCCACCTTTAATCCAATCAGCTGGAGCCAGAGGGCAGTGTTACTGGCTCTATTGCCCAGAGGGCCAAAGCAGTTATTATCACCTAAACCTACAGAATTGCAAAATGAAAAGGACACGAGGAAGCACAGCGGCAAAGTGGGAAAAGCCCACATTGGTAACCCTGGGCAGACCTGGCTGAGTAGTTTTCAATTGTTCACTTTACTTCTAGGTGCCCTAATGCCTCTGCTCTGCCATACTTAAGCTCTCCTTGCAATCAGCACCAACGAATGAGATCATGTGTCTGAAAATGCTCTATGGAAAAAAAAAAAGTCAGTTATTCTTATGAATATAGGTATGTCAAAACAAAAGTTCTGAATGAGTGCACAGAGTAGAAAAATATAACTTTGGAATCAGACATATGGACTTCAAATCCCAACAGCTAAACCACTTCTAGTGGTGTGACCTTAGGCATGCTCTCTGAATATCTTTTTCTCAACACAAAATAAGGATAATAATATCTAGCGTATAAGGCCAATGTAAAGATTCAATAAAATATCCCCAGATATGAATTACCTAGTCTAGTACCTGTGGCACTCAGTAAATTTTAACTGTCATCATTATTAGTTATTAAGGCACATTCTTATTTTTATTATCTCCAAGATATGTCCACCCTTAATCTGAAAAATCTTCCACGATAACGTTTCACATGACCATGTCTGTTGGACAAAGCCCTATGACAAAAGGTTTTCTTTAAACACTGGCTCTTAACCAATAGAAATACCTGGAGATCTTTTTAGAAATACCAATGCCTGGGTCCCACTGTACACCAACTGAATCAGAATCTCTGAGCCTCGGACCCTGGCATCTGTATTTTTAAAAGCTCCACAGGAGAAGATAAAAAAACTCATTAAATGTTTGTAAAATGAATGAATAAGTGTGTAAATGAATGAACAAACAAATGAATAAGTGATAACCCTACAATGAATACAACATATTTGTAATAAATTGGGGGCAAACATGTTAAATTCTGTACTCTGCTTTTTGTTTTAAAAGTAGATTTCTGTTTCGAAACTAGAATTACAAATAAAGCAATTGCACAGAAGAGTTATGTTGGATGTATTAAAATATAGCACTTGTTTTCTGGTAGTGTTTATGTTTTCTTCAGTGAGGTCATTGTTAGAAAGCCAGATGTTTTTGGTGAAAAGTGCATTACCACAGTAACAAATGGAATGGTATAAAACTGCTCTGTGAGAACACAGGTATTTGCTTCCAGGTTGGAAATGCCTCTGCTTATCTGTTGCTGTCTTTGCTTTGCATTTGCTTCGTATTTGCTTCTTGGTTTCTCATGCCTTCATAGGGATGGAGCCGTTGACAGACTGGAGCGCCCCAACCAACTATATTCCCTGAGTGTTCCCTGATCAGGTTCTTGAGCTATTGAGTTTCATTTACAATTGGCATGCAGACCACTTCTTTTTCAAGCCCTTAATCTACCAAGTGCCACAAGTCAAAATAAAGATACTTGTAAGGAAAGAATTAAAAAAGGAAAGAGCTTTATATAGACTCAATGGCCCAGTTTAACCCATAAAAGGTCAGGAAAGAAAAAAGTCCTCAGATAATTACTGTGAGGTACAGCTGATATGCCCTAGCAGTGTAGGTCAAAACTACAGGCTGGGAGAGACTGAATATTTTATGGCTTAGCTGCATATGAATTTCAGAAATGGAGACCCTAAGGAAATAAGCAATGAATTAAAAGGGTTTTCGGATAAAATACAACATGGAAGAAAAAGAAAATTGGTTTCATTTTTATTGAAGGTAAGTTAGTCTTCCAGACAGATCTAAAAAATAAGAAAAAAATAATGTAGTCTATTAAACTGAATTCATAAATCACTATTTAAAATTATTGCATGTATTAGTGAAAAAGAGAGGTCCTGAAAAAAACATGCAAGGATGTTAGAAAACATTGGGAGTCAAAGGAGTTAGACATACAACATATCGAGGGTCACAGAGTCAAATGTCTACAGGGCCTTTGAATCAAGGGGCTTGGGTGTAAGATAACAGGGTAGGCTGCGGACTTAGGCAAACTGGAGTGTGCATTCCATATTTTTAAAGGTATCCACCACCTACTTTTAATCATGTTGCCATGTAGAATATAAGGCCAGAACCTCTAATCTTTCTTTTTTCTTTTTTTTTATTGAAGTATAGCTGATTTACAATGTTGTGCCAGTCTCTGCTGTACAGCAAAGTGACTCAGTTATACACATATCTACATTCTTTTACATGTATATACATTCTTTCTCATCTTTTAAAAAGAAGTTGGAAATCCAGGCTTTTTTCATGTAAAAGACTCCCAATTTTTAAACGTTGAAAACAAATTCAAATTTTATTTTTTTTTTTCTGTACGCGGGCCTCTCACTGTTGTGGCCTCTCCCGTTGCAGAGCACAGGCTCTGGACACGCAGGATCAGCAGCCATGGCTCACGGGCCCAGCCGCTCCGTGGCATGTGGGATCCTCCTGGACCAGGGCACGAATCTGTGTCCCCTGCATCGGCAAGCGGACCCTCAACCACTGTGCCACCAGGGAAGCCCCAAATTCAAATATTTTAAATGAACTAAATTAACCAAATCAAACATGTCAGTAGGTTGGATCTGGCCCATGGACTACCATTTTGAGAATTCTGGGGTATGGATCAAATGTACATAGGCGCTGGACCCTTACAGAACTGAGTTTTAATCCCATCCACCACAAACCAACTGTGAGACCATGGGGAAAAGAATGACTTAAACCTTTTGAAATATTAGTTGCCTTATCTGTAAAATGAGAATGATAACATCTTTCTTCTTTGTTTGTTGTGAGAATTATACAGGAGCACAGCACCAAGGAACATGGATTACAAGACAGAGAAGGGGGAGGGTGTGTCACTCCATATATGTTATCACATGCCCTCAATCCATGGTAAAAGCCTATGAGTCCAAGGAAAGGAATGCTCTTCTAAAATTTCAAAACATGAAGAGCCATAAACATGAGAGTATATGAAATGTACAAATGGGAAATTTTGAGTCGTGATTCCTGGGTAATGACAAAAATAACTCAAAAACTTTGTCACATTAGAATGTAAAACAACAAAATTCACCTCTCCCCCAAAACTACAAAAGTGGGAGTTAGCTATCTCTTAAAGTGCTGTTTCTCAACCTTTTTTTTCCCATAATTGCTCCCCTAAAAGAGCCTTTTTAGACACTTTTTTCCCAATCACCACCCCATAAAAATTTAATATCACAGATACACTGCATATCTGTTTATGTCCTGTATTATATCTATGCTTTATATACAAAAAGAGCAAGTTTCTTAATGGATTGGAGGAGTTAATGTTGTTAAAATATCCATACTATCCAAAGCCATGTATAGATGGCATTTTCCCATTGGCAATTTTTTTCACAGAAATAGCAAAAACAAACCTAAAATTTGTATGGAATCACAAAAGACCCCAAATAGCCAAAACAATATTGAGAAAGAAGAACAAAGCTAGAGTTATTACACTTCCTGATTTCAAACCTGCAATACCTAGAGCTGCAAAGCTACAGTAATGAAAACTGTATGGTACTGACATAAAAACAGACACATAGACCAATGGAACAGAATCAAGCGGTCAGAAATAAATCCATGCATTTACGGTCAACTAATATTTGACGAGGGAGCCAAGAATACTCAGTAGAGGAAAGACAATCTCTTTAATAAATGATGTTGGATATCCACATGCAAAAGAATGAAACTGGTCCCCTATGTTACACCACTCACAAAAATTACCTTGAAATGAGTTAAAGACGTTACTGTAAGAGCTGAAATTGTAAAACTCCTAGAAACGAACGTAGGGGAAAATCTCCTTGACATTGGGCTTGACAATGATTGTTTGGATATGACACCAAAGGCACAAGCAACAAGATCAAAAATAAGTAAGTGGGACTACATCACACTAAGAAGCTCCTTTCTGCACAGCAAAAGAAACAATCAACATAACGAAAAGGCAACCTGTAGAATGGAAGAAAACGTTTTTAGATCTTATATCTGATAAGGGGTTAGTATCCAAAATAGACAACTCATATAACTCAGTAGGAAAAAATGAATAATCCAATTTAAAAAATGGGCAAAGGACCTGAATAGACATTTTTCCAAAGAAGACATACAACCAGCCAACAGGCACATAAAAAGGTGCCCAACATCACTAACTATCATGGAAATGCAACTCCAAACCACAATGAGATACCACCTCACACTTTTACAATGATTATTATCAAAAAGACAACTGATAAAAAATGTTGGCCAGGATGTGGAGAAAGGGGAATACTTGCACACTGTTGGTGGGAATATGAATCGGTACAACCACTATGGAAAACAGTATGGAGGTTCCTCAAAAAATTAAAAATGGAACTACCATACAACCCAGCAATCCCACATCTCAGTATATATCTGAAGGAAATGAAATAACTACCTTGAAGAGATATCTGCACCCCCTACATTCATTGCAGCATTATTTATTTATAATAGCCAAGACATGGAAACAACTTAATTGTCCACTGATGGATGAATAAAGAAAATGTAATATATATATATATATATATATATGTGGGAAATGGAATATTATTCAGCCATGAAAAAGAATGAAATCCTGCCATTTTCAACAACATGGATGGACCTTGAAGACATTATGCTAAGAGAAATAAGTCAGTCAGAAAAAGACAAATACTGCATAATTTCACTTATAAGTGGAATATTAAAAATGATAGAAACAGAGTAGATTGGTGATTACCAGGGCAGTAGGATTGGGGAAAATGGTAAAAATGTTCAGTTATAATATGAATAAGTTCTGGGGACCTAATGCACAGGATAGTAGTTATAGTTAACAATATTATATTGCATACTTGAAAGTTGCTAAGAAAATGCATCTTAAAAGTTCTCAGCACACACAGAAAAATGGTAACTATGTGAGGTGATGGGTGTGCTAACTAGCCTTATTGTAGTAATCATTTTACAATATATACTTATATAAATAATCATGTTGTACACCTAAAACTAACACAATGTGATATGTCAATTATATCTGGATAAAGCTAGAAAAACAAAACAGAACGGCAACAACATAGGAGTTGTTTCCCCCACCCCAAAACCAGTTTTCACCTCTTTGGGTATGATATTAATCTTAATGAAAATGCATATTTTAAAAAGACCCACAACACAGATTGAGTTCCAAACTTTTTCCTCACTTTGGAATTAGAGATAATGGATACAAATCTTATTGTTCAATGCTTGAGACAGTGTATATGCACAATAAATTATGGGTATAACGACAAATGTCAATAGCGTACATGGAGATTTAACAGGATGCTTCTTTGGAGTACTGAGTGTCATGAGATGTTCAGAGACACACCTACTTTCTGTGTTTCATTGCTGTGCTCCCAGATCTTTATGAAGGCAATTTTACAACAGATCAGAAACTCTCTGGCAATCCCTCCGGAGATATCATTTCCCAGGAAACCATGTTCTGTAAAGAATATGAGCAACGTTGCTGTTCTTCTTTGCAACACTCAGCATATTTGTAAAATTCAAGGGGGAAAAAAAGTACTCCAAGCCAGTATGTCAGAAAAAATAATCATCTTTGCTTAAATTTATCTTTGGTCAGTAACACACTCTTGCTTTGCAGCCAAAAGTCAATCTTTATCTTCTTAGCTTATTAAAATCTATGCCCCAAAGCCCTGAAGTGTATGAGAGGGTTCCTCTACTTGGCTTCATACTTTTGTAGTGGTTTTGATGGTACATTCTTTCCAGGCCTGCTCCATTGTGATGGACTATTAGCCAGACTCCAGAGGGAAAGGAGATCCACTGTATCGTATCCTCTTAGCCTTCTTACTATTGCCTCATGCTTGGCAGGCTTCTCAGTAACAAAAGTATAAAGTGAACAACGAGGACATTAGGAAATCATGCCCCAGGAGGAAATCTCTGCAGATGATGTCAGAACAATTAGATATTAAAAGTTGCAGACTCCACAATTATTAACGAGCTCAGGAAAACTAATTAAGAAGGGTGAGTAGATGCTACCTGGCTTGCTCAGAGGTATAACTTGCCAATGAAGATCCTTTACCCAGAGATTTGAGGAGTAACCTAGGAGTTTCCAACTGGGCTATAACTGGGACTGATAACATTACACATGGAAAAAAAAACACAAAAAGTTATTATTCTGGGGAGATTTCTATTACAGCTCTCTTCTTGTACTTTAATTGTTTATCTCTGTTTTTTCAACCAGCCTTAAGACTCCAAAGTGGCAAGACTGTACTTTACTGCTTAGTTCACTGCCAGGAATATTACTCTTAGTAAAATCTTGTTATCATGATTATTATTTAACAAAGAATGAATCTTTACCATCACGGATAAGGGAATAACTATTAATATTTCCTCTAAAGATTGTATGCTTTTAAGTCAGATGGATGAGTTTGATTTTTGGTTCTGTTTCACTTACAGCCATGTGACATAGGGCTGATTGCTACATATGCATATGGACCTCCATTTCCTCAACTGTAAAATAGGAATAATTATAGTCCCCGGCACTATAGAGTTGCTGGGAAGATTAAATAGGTAATTTACATGAGTTTTATAATGTAATGTGTTAAGCTCAATATCTGGCACATAGAAGGCACTTGATACATGACAACTATTATTACTATTGTTATGATTATGATGATAATTGCTAAGAAGTTTCATCTTATGAAAAGATAAGTTTTGAAAGTCAGGAAGTAAGCAAAGAAGTCATATATATTAATATTTCCCTTGAAGATCCATTAATTGTCCTTAAATCAATAGAGCTCACATTCCAGGAAGATCAAAAGCCAAGAATTAACTTTTTGTTTCTTTGCATTTTTGCTGTGACTTCTCTCTTCCCAAAGTAGCAGAGGCCAGAGCCTACTTTGAAGGGTAGAAGGGAGAAGGAGTAAACTAAAGGCTGTTTTTCTTTTGGCCACATCATTGAATTTGAATAAGTTGAGCACATGTGTGGTGTGATTCCACTGTTTCGTAGCTCTTTTTTTTTAAAATAAATTTATTTATTTTTGGCTACGTTGGGTCTTTGTTGCTGCGCGGGCTTTCTGTAGTTGCGGCGAACAGGGGCTACTCTTCCCTGTGGTGCGTGGGCTTCTCATTGCGGTGGTTTCTCTCGTTGCAGAGCACGGGCTTTAGGCGCACGGGCTTCAGTAGTTGTGGCACGTGGGCTCAGTAGTTGTGACTCGCAGGCTGTAGAGCGCAGGCTCAGTAGTTGCTGCACACGGGCTTAGTTGTTCTGCCGCCTGTGGGATCTTCCTGGACCAGGGCTCGAACCTGTGTCCCCTGCCTTGGCAGGCAGATTCTTAACCACTGCGCCACCAGGGAAGCCCTGTTTCATAGCTCTTGCTTCTTTGAATGCTGACTTGGAAGCCAGTTGTGGTCACCACACGTAGAGCAGCGATGGCTCAAGTATCTCACAGGGAAGGCTGATGAATCAACGTAGGTAGCAAGCTACATGGCCATTTATAGGTTACTTGAGTCACTCTGTTACCCTTCCCAAGAACTTCAAAGGACAGATTTTCCAGTTTTGTGAAGTAACCATGGTTGACTGTCCTTGTCTTAAGCTCAGCTGTGAAATCTCTCCCAGCCCTGGCCATTTCCCTCTCAAGAATGTCAAGGTGAGCAGACCTAATCATCTCCACCATCCAAATAACATACCTAGAATGTCCCCTGGCACCTGTGGTTAGCTATGACCACTACTGTAAAAAACAATGGATTGTCTCAACTACAGGGAACTGGCTATTCTAGTCCATTAACCCCTCAGAATTCTAGGAATTGAAGGAAGGTGTGGTGAGAAAGAAGACGAAAGGCAGTGAGACCGCCACGAACTTGGGCTCCTTGGAGAACCAGAGCCATGCACAATGGTGGCTCATAGGCCACATCCAACCCACAGACATATTTTGTTTGGTTCACACAGTGTCAAAAATTTTTTTAATTGGCTGCCAGCATTTAAAAATCAGGAGATATCTCTTAAATTTTGTAGTTTCTGGCCTCCCTTGAAAAATCAGAAGTGTTGGCAGTACTGGGTGTGCATGCTCACATGGTTCCCAACTATCTTCAGCTGAATGGCAATGGCTCCACTGGATCAGGTACACTTCTCCAGTTTCCTCCATCCCTAGCCCTCCCTTTTCTTCTCTTTGTTACACTCATGCTATGTACACTATTGTTACATTTCCATAGTATGACTTTTCTTAAAGAGAAAAATAAAATGTCCCTTGTACCTATGTTTCTACCCAAACCAGAGAATAGAAATGACTATGTGATTTAAGACTTTTTCATACTGTATATCTCTCTCCACTCACATAATGTTCAGCTGATACACACCCATGGGGCACTACTAGCTTTTAAAATAAAAAAGTAGTTTTAAAAATAGTTTTTATACTAGTTGGTAAAAAGCCACTGTCCCCATCCCCTCTGTGTCCTCTGCTGCCCACAACCACTGCAGCCACTCCCCTGGGACCCAGTGATTGAGAGTTGATACCAGCCCAGCAGACGTGCTGGATGCCCACAAACACCATTCGTCTGCTAGGTTGAGAGTGGCACGTTTATGCAATCTATTACCTGCTGTGTTTCGCGACTTTCTGACCAAGCAGCGCTAACTTTTGTACAGATCGATTTGATAAAAATTTAAAAGTACTTTTTGTAAAAAACGTTATCTATCTTTGGCTGCCTTGGGTCTTCCTTGCTGCTTGCAGGCTTTCTCTAGTTGCGGCGAGCGGAGGCTACTCTTCGTTGCAGTGCGCGGGCTTCGTATTGCGGTGGCCTCTCTTGTTGTGGAGCACGGGCTCTAGGTGCGCGGGCTTCAGTAGTTGTGGCTTGTGGGCTCTAGAGCACAGGCTCAGTAGTTGTGGCGCACGGGCTTAGCTGCTCTGTGGCATGTGGGATCTTCCCGGACCAGGGCTCGAACCCGTGTCCCCTGCATTGGCGGGCGGATTCTCAACCATTGCACCACCAGGGACGTCCCTAAAAATACTTTTTATCTAAAAAACAAAACAAAATTTATTTCTGCCTAAGACTTCTCACCCCTGGCAATACTCCACACTGATAATGAAACCCACGGTGCCCCAGACGGTCCCAGCCCTCCAAGCCTCCTGGTACTCATTGGTACACATGCTGGGGAAAGTATGAACGCCTCCTCAAAAGATGGTGTCCTTAGGAAATATTGCAGTGATGTTTCTGGCTTCAGGGAGAAAAGAGACTATGAGTATTAACTTAAAGACTCACAATTTAAACATATGTTTCTATTTTGCTTCCTATTCTTCCACTATTTTCATTTCCCAAAGTGTCATTCAGGATGTCATCCACCAGGGTACCTTTGCCTAGGAGCATCTCCATGACTCTGCTGTACAACCTTGAACTCTACACATTTTCACCAGACTTAACTCCTTCTTACCTTTCAAGTCTCAAACTCAATCTTGTCTCCTCTAGGATCATTTCTACCAAGCTGATGAGTTCACCCCCTACTCAGCACTGTGTTGCTTTGTTTGTTTGATGCACCCACTTCATATATACCATTTACCTTCAGCTCATAGCACAGTTCATGGCACACAGTGGAAAGTCAAAAAGTATTCATTGAATGATGGTAGATTGAATGAAAGGAGGTTTCAGATTCCATAATCTGCATGAGCTATCACACAACAAGACCATGAAGCAGTGGTAGTCACTGATCCCCTCAGACTCCTGTTACTACCAGCACCGTTGCTTGACTCTGAACTCTTCCCACATGGGACCTTCCTCAGAGGATTGCCTTTGGGAACTGCAGCCCCTGCCCTGGATAGAAAGTTAAAGTACCTGAGAGTTTCCTCCCTTCATCCAGAGAAGCCAAGGGCTGACTGGTGTTGAAATACTGCATTGGTCAAAAAGTTCTTTCGGGTATTTCTGTAACACCTTATGGAAAAACATAAACGAACTTTTTGGCCAACCCAATATAAAACCCAGCTCTTTTTCCTGCAGGTGGGATAAGGTCTGAGGCGTAGTTTCTGCCCTGAGCCTGGGACTGGACCTGAGATCTCTCCCTTACCTGGCCTTGTTCCCTTCCTGTCCCCCCCTCCTTACCCCACTCCCTCCCTCATCAGTGGGAGAACCCAATTCTTGGCTCAGGGTCTGCTTTTGGAAGAATACATTCTAAGAAGAATTGGCAGGTGAGCATTTATGGAACACTTCCTATAGATAGAGCATCATTATCAGGTAATACCAAAAAGTGGTTGGCTTATGCTTGATTCCCTTTGGCCCCCTTCTTTAGGGACAGGGCAGTTCTAAAAATATTGGACCCTTAATGATGCCATTTGAGCTAGCCCTTACTGATTTTGGCATTTTGAGAGTCAAAACTTACCACAACTGTGTAGCCCAATAAAAAAAAAAAAAAAGCGTTCAAAAAACTCAATAGCCTTTCCTCTGAAGTCCTAGAGAATGTGCCAACTCTGGATTTCCTTGGATGACTCTTCCGGCGGAACTTTCACTAGCTATAATTACATGGTTTTCCCAGGTACAAAAATAGAGGAGTTATTTTGAAAGGTCAGTACTGGAGTCATTATGTTGGAGGTCTTAATTGAGGAAATCATTGATTTCCCCATTAATATTTTAACCTGCATGAAAGATAAGAAAGTAAAAGCTAATCTTGTTTTAAAAATACTCTACTAAAAATGGTCTGTCAAATATGTATACATTTGATTCCATTAACGCTAGTGATGAAAAATCGTAGATCAGGGTTTCTCAGCCTTGGCATTATTGGCATTTTGGGCCAGATAATTTTCTGTTGTGAGGACTGTCCTGTGCATTGTAGGCTACTTAGCAGCATCCTTGGCCTGTACCCATTAGATGTGGGAAGCACACCCTCCAACACCGCCCCCGCCAGTTGTGATAACCAAAAATATCTCTAGGCATTGTTGAATGTTCCCTGGGGGTACAATTGTATCTGGGTGAGAACCATTGATCATAGATGGTATATTCCAGGGAAATTAAAGTCAAAGATTTGAGGTTCAGGGGTGGTAGAGTGGGCGTCAGAAAACTCTTATTTCTGGCCCCTTACGTGTAATTGTAAAGGATAAAATATGTCATCTGGATTCTGGAGATTATAAGTAGGACACTCTCTATAAATTGGCACCAAAGTGAATAGTTCAGATCTACTTCCTGACCAGTACAGAGTGCTTTTACACAGCGTTCTTTAGTAAGAGATTCACATAGTAAAGAAGACTGTTTTAAAATGTGTGTCATGATTTGTCCTGAATGATTAAAAGACTATCTGGGAACTTTGTAGATCAAATCTAACTACTGATTAAACAGATTTCTCCCTAACACTTTTGGGCCAGCTTCTCTTGACTGCCTTAAGAAAAAGCAGGTCACAAACATCTGTTTTGAGTCCTGGGAAACTTGAAAAGATTAAAATCGAAAACAAGAAGGAAATAAACAAAGGTTCTTTTACCATCTGTTTCCTAATGGTCTCTCACTTCAAATCATTGCAGTTGTAGAGAAGCACAGAAATTTTAAATCTTTTGAATCCCTAAAGTAAGCCAGTAAAGAGGGCTTTGCAGATAACTTTAAAGGCAGTGAGGATTATGCTAAATCTTTTTTTGTTTTAAATCCAATTCAAAGCGTGTATTTCCAGTCTCTTGGCGATGTATATATTTGAGTAAAGTACCTTGTGTGCCAAACAGTCTATGCTACCTCAGGCCTCCGTCAACTTAGATAGAATCTGTTACTGAAAACTATAGAATCCAACAGTGAATCCTTGGCTATCTTGGATTCTTATTAAAAATTTTAGAAAACAATCTGAAGGACACATGAACTTTTCTTATTTTATTTTGATCTATTTAATGGTATAACGAAATAAACTAAGTTATCCTCTTTGGACTCATTCATCAAAAATTAGTTAAAGAGGAGGAATGAGGCCTTTGCTCTTCATTACAGGTATCAGAAATCTCCAATTTGGGCCTTCCCTGGTGGCACAGTGGTTGGGAATCCACCTGCCAATGCAGGAGACACAGGTTCAAGCCCTGGTCCAGGAAGATTCCCACATGCCGCAGTGCAACTAAGCCCGTGCACCACAACTACTGAAGCCCGCGCGGCTAGAGCCTGTGCTCCACAATAAGAGAAGCCACCTCAATGAGAAGCCCCCGCTCGCCGCAACTAGAGAAAGCCTGCGTGCAGCAACAAAGACTCAGTGCAGCCAAAAAAATAAATAACTTTTAAAAATCTCCAATTTCTAACAAGGCTGTCTTTTGACCACCACCTAACACTTCGCTCTGTCTTTTCTTCATCGTAGGTGGATGTGAGCATTCATTCTCCTACTTTGATGAGCTCTATTCTTTTCTCAAATGGAGGTGATGCCTAGGTTTCCCTCTCTCAAATGGACAGGATACTGTTTTTATATATATTATGCCTCAGGTCCTTTTGAAGTCAATTGACTTATTCCCCCATCAATACCCAAAGCCATAGGTCTGGCACATCTTATTATAAGGCCACAGCAAAATTCTTTCATGTGTTTCTGTTGTTGACCATTTTATATATTAATACTTGAATACTCTCCAGTGTTCAGCTCTTTGTATTTTGGGGTTTGCTTCTCAGGTTCTGTTATGCATTGTTGAATGGTTATATATCTACTCTGCTTTGTTCCTACCAAGTAGAGCTAATGTTTGGCTTGTTTTTAACATAAACCATTATCAACTCCATCTAGAGACTGGCAAAGTCAACAACTAAGTGAGCTGCCTGGTGGTCCTAATTGTAAAGTGGCTGGATAAGGTTTCATGGGTTTCAAATCCCAAGTTCTAGTCATTGTTTTATAGTCTAGTAGGAGAGACAGACGTTAAGCAAAGAATTATACAGGGCTTCCCTGGTGGCACAGTGGTTAAGAATCCGCCTGCCAATGCAGGGGACACGGGTTTGAGCCCTGGTCTGGGAAGATCCCACATGCCACAGAGCAACTAAGCCCTTGCGCCACAACTGCTGAAGCCTGCGTGCCTAGACCCTATGCTCCACAGCAGGAGAAGACACTGCAATGAGACACCAGCACACCGCAATGAAGATTAGCCCCTGCTCGCTGCAACTAGAGAAAGCCCACGCACAGCAGCAAAGACCCAATGCAGCCAAATAAATTAAATAAATAAATAAAATTTATTAAAAAAAAAGAATTACACAAATAAATGTAAAATTACCAATCTGCTTAGAGCAGGGGTTCTCAGTCTCAGTACTATTGGCATTTTGGGCTGGGTCATTCCTTGTTGAGGGGCTGACCTGTGCACTGTAGGATGTGTAGTAGTGTCCCTGGCTTCTACACACTAAGGGACCTCCATGCCCCTCCTCTTCAGTTGTGACCACCACAGATGTCTCCAGGCATTGCCAAGTGTCCTCTGGGGGGGCACAGTCACCCCTGAATGAGAACCAAGAGGCTGCCAAGAGGAGAGAGACTCATGGTATTATCCCTAGGATAAAATTGGTGATGTGACACAGCCTGGATCACCCTGGAGAGATTTACCTGAGGCTATGGTGTCTGGGGTAGGATCTCAGTGATTAGTAGGAGCTAACAATCAGAGAAAGAGGGCAAAGCATTTAATTCACTCATCATTCATTCTTTCATTCGTTCAAGAAGTATTCACTCCTAAAAAAGTAAAACAAAGTTGGAGGAACTACTTGATTTTAACATTTACTATAAAGCTATAGTAATCAAGATAGTGTGGTATTGACTAAGTGATATATACATAGATCAATAGAACCAAATGGAGAGTTTAGAAATGTTAAAAAATGACCCACGTAGCTCTTACAAAGCACTAAGGCAATTCAATTGACAAATGTTTGCCTTCTCAATAAGTGGTATGGGAACGATTAGATATCCATATGCTAAAAAAAATGAATCTTACCCAAACCTCATACTTAATACAGTAATTAACTCAAAATGTATCATGGATCTAAATGGTAAGTAGAAAAGCATAAAGCACTTAAAATAAAATATGGAGTCACATAGACATAGAGAACAGACTTGTGGTTACCAAGGGGGAGGGGGGAGGGGAGGGAAGGACTGGGAGTTTGAGATCAGCAGGGATAAACTAGTATACGTAGGATGGATAAATAACAAGGTCCTACTGTAGAGCACAGGGAACTATATTCAATATCCTGTGATAAACCATAATGGAAAAGAAAATGAAAAATAAAGAATGCCTATATGTGTATAACTGAGTCACTTTGCTGTACAGCAGAGATGGGCACAACATTGCAAATCAGCTATACTTTGATTAAAAAAAAAAAATCTAAAAAAAAAGAAAACATGGAGTCAAATCTTCGTGACCTGTAGTTGGGCAAAGAGATTTTAAACATTACACCAAAAGCATGATTTTTTTGAAAAGAAGAAATACTTAGTGAATGCCAGCTATGTGCCAGTTCTATTCTAGGTGCTGGTGACACAGCAACAAATGAGTCAAATAAGTCCTATGCTTATGGAGATTCCCTCATAGTGAAGAAGACAGTTAATAAACAGGTGAACAAATAATATAGAGTGTAGACTACTTTATCTAGAGTAGGCAAGGAAATACTCTCTGAGGAGGTGACCTTTTTACTGGTGCCTGAGTAAGGAGAAGGAGCCAGCCAAGCAAAACCCTGGGGGGAAATTAATTCCAGGCAAGGTTAGAAGCATGCAGAGTTACTATAGGGGAGGGTTTGAGAATACCCAGTACCAAATCTCCTTTACATCCATTTTGAATTCTGAGGGTAAGATTAAGAAACTGAAAGCCAGAGCTGTTTAATGGCTAAGAAGTTGCTTTAATGATACCTATTTCTGGTGTCCACTTAGATTCAAGTAGACTTGTGCCCATATCACCATTGGCATAGTAGAAATCAAAGATATATTGTTAGTGGAACTGATATTACTGTATGCAGGACAATTCATCCAAGATCCCATTGTTTGAGTGGTCTGCAAGCGGCTTTCATTGATTGTATCTATTCTGTGGCTAAGAGAAAGAACTCAAAATGTCATTGGCTATAAATCTGGCCCTTATCCTGAAGGTGAAATTTACAAGAGAGATAAAGAGACTGCAATTCCTGTTAATAGAGTCTACAAGATTGCTTTATAATGAGGAAGGCAATTGACAAGATCATTTAAAAAACAGTAAAGTTGGGGCTTCCCTGGTGGCGCAGGGGTTGAGAGTCCGCTTGCCGATGCAGAAGACATGGGTTCGTGCTCCGGTCCGCGAAGATCACACATGCCGCGGAGCGGCTGGGTCCGTGAGCCATGGCCGCTGAGCCTGCACGTCCGGAACCTGTGCTTCGCAACGGGAGAAGCCACAGCAGTGAGAGGCCCGGGTACGGCCAAGTAAAGGGGCAAATGCATACAGAGGCTATGTTTTCTAATAAAAAGGTTGCTTTGATGACATGTAATATTTAGCAGAGCACTTTCTCTGTGTCTATTTTTCCCCAAATAGCAGCAGCTTCCAAATGCTAGTTCCCTACCCCAATCTGGATACTTTCCCTAGGATTCAAATGTCAAGGATACTGTTGAATTTTAGAGTTAGTGGTATCCAACCACCCTATTTTACAAAGAAAGGATCTGAGGCTCAGGAAAGTTGAATGACTTGCCCAAGATCATAAAATATTTTGTAGCATTGCCAAGACAAGAACACCCTTCTCTGAGAATTCCAGTCAATGTTTCTTGCTTTTCATGAGCTTACGCCTCCATTTTGCACAGATTGCTCATTCAAGGAAGCATCTTGAGAACTTAAATCCATACTGCCCTTCAGCACTGCTGATCACATTAAACCAGTGCCATTTATCTGGGTAGACTTTGCCCCCCAAGAGACATTTGGCAATGTCTGGAGACATTTTGGTTATCACAACCTGTGGCGATTGCTCTACTGGGCATCTAGTGGGTAGAGGCCAGGGATGCTGCTAAACATCCTACAATGTGCAGGAAAATTCCCACAGCACAGAATCATCCAACCAGAGCATCGGTAGTGCCACATCTGAGAAGCTCTGTCCTGGGCTTTGGTGTTGTCTTCCTAACTAGATTTCCACATCAGTGAGAGCTGGGACTTTCCTGACCTACTCTTATCCACGCTACTGGCGTTCAGTGCATTCTCAATACTTAATTGTTGAATTTAAGTTAATTGTAAGGGACAATGAGAGATGAAAATTCCTTCAAAAAGTGGCAATGAGAAGCAGAAGAACTGCAGGCCAATGATTACTTCCGAAAGTAAGTTGGAGACATTTAAAAATGATGGTTCTTGATAATTTTGGGAGTGCAGATAACCCTTGATAATCTCACGAGAGTTTTGGGTGCTTTGTTCCTAAAAATACCACTCATAACACATTTTCCATACAATAGGGCCAATGATATACTAGAGAGGTCAAGGGTTCTGGATCTAGAAAAACATGTAGAATATTTTCTACTCTTCATTGCTGTCTGGATAGTATAGTAAACTACTGGTTCAATACTGGTTGTCTTTTTTTCCAAGAAAATTTGTTCCAACTTTAAATATTTTAAAATACAATGATTCAAATATTGGAAATAGCCTACAGGGCCATCAAATGAGATGAACAAGTAAAACGTAGACTATCATACAGTGTTTTAAAAAATGAACTGGATCCATGTCCATCAACTTCGATCACCTTTTTTAAAAAAAAGCTTCTTATTAAATGAAACACACAGGCTATGGTACCTTTCAAATGGTGTGATATCATGTACATAAATTTAAAAACACAGGTAACACATAAAATAGTGCTACATAATATTCATAGAAACATATATCTGAATGGAAATTTGGAAGGATTCATGCAAAATTCAGGATGGTAGTTGCTTCTGGGGAGTTAGAGACAGAATAAGACTGGGAAGAGGAAGCAAGGGGAACGTCAACTTTTCTGGAAAGGCTTATTTCTTCTGATTAAAAACAAAGGACAGGGACTTCCCTGGTTGCACAGTGGTTAAGACTGCCTGCCAGAAAAACATGTAGAATATTTTCTACTCTTCATTGCTGTCTGGATAGTATAGTAAACTACTGGTTCAATACTGGTTGTCTTTTTTTCCAAGAAAATTTGTTCCAACTTTAAATATTTTAAAATACAATGATTCAAATATTGGAAATAGCCTACAGGGCCATCAAATGAGATGAACAAGTAAAACGTAGACTATCATACAGTGTTTTAAAAAATGAACTGGATCCATGTCCATCAACTTCGATCACCTTTTTTAAAAAAAAGCTTCTTATTAAATGAAACACACAGGCTATGGTACCTTTCAAATGGTGTGATATCATGTACATAAATTTAAAAACACAGGTAACACATAAAATAGTGCTACATAATATTCATAGAAACATATATCTGAATGGAAATTTGGAAGGATTCATGCAAAATTCAGGATGGTAGTTGCTTCTGGGGAGTTAGAGACAGAATAAGACTGGGAAGAGGAAGCAAGGGGAACGTCAACTTTTCTGGAAAGGCTTATTTCTTCTGATTAAAAACAAAGGACAGGGACTTCCCTGGTTGCACAGTGGTTAAGAATCTGCCTGCCAATGCAGGGGACACAGGTTCAATCCCTGGTCTGGGAAGATCCCACATGCCACGGAGCACCTGAGGCCGTGTGCCACAACTACTGAAGCCTGTGCGCCTAGAGCCCGTGCTTCGCAGCAAGAGAAGCCACCGCAATGAGAAGCCCACACACCACAATGAAGAGTAGCCCCTGCTCGCTGCAACTAGAGAAAGCCTGGAAGACCCAACACAGCCTGAAATAAATAAAATAAAATAAATTAATTTTAAAAAAAAGGACAGTGGGCAAAAAAATGGTAGCGTCCAATCCTGATGGGTAGCTGCAGGGATGTTTGTTATATCATATTCTGAACTCTTCTGTATTTTTAAAAATTTTCTAAAAGAGGAAAAAACCTCTCAGGTATATAATGGAGGTGTACAGTTACTGAAACATTTGGAAAAATTACCCCAGTTCTTCAAATTATACTGGGCTCCTTACAGGTTTACTGTGTATTATGTTTGCTTTGGCAAAACAAGCAAACTCCCCTGAAATGCTTTGCACACGTGGCTTCGTTTATACAGTCACTGATTCACAAGTGTATTTTTCTTTTCCTGCCCACCTAGTTCTTATTCATGGTAGAGAAGTCAACATGGATCCTCTTACATATTTTAGTTTTTCACTACATTTGGACAGGTTTAGTAAAGAGATGAAAGGAGAGAACACGTAGAAAACAGAGAGGCAGAAAGTTTTCTTAGTACGTGACTGGAAGTAGATTTATACTGGTCTCATAAATGTTAGAACCAATTAGATTATGTGATCATGTGACAGAAAAACCATTTATTGCTAATTATGTGCTCCAAAGGCAGGGAATATCATCATCATAATTTTTTTTAACAATGTACATTTGAAATCACGTAATTAGGAACATCATTTAAATCTTAGCAAGAAAATAGAAGCAGATGTTTGTAATGGAAGAGACCTAGGCTAGAAGCCAAGCAGCCAAGATTCTACTGCCTGTTCCACTGTTAATAGCCACGTGTTCTTGGGCAAGTCAGCTTCACTCTCTGAGCCTGAGTTTCCTGATCTGCAAAATGAGGGGGTTGGAATGGATCAACAGTCACAAACTGGAGGCCCTTGAGTCACATCAGGCCTGCAGATATGTCTTTGTTTGGCAAAGTGTTTTAAATGGTTTCAAGCTAGTAGTCAACATTTAGTAATTGAGAGATTTTAATAAAAATCCAGAATTCTGGCTTCTCTTGGAAAGCAAATCTGGCAACACAATTTCTCAACAATGGATTTTTACTGAGTAGTTAGGGTGCTTGTCAACAGGGTATACACTTTCCAATTTGCCACAGTCTCCACTATTCCCTATTGTCATACACTTGACCCATTGTACTCATTTATGCTCTTGCCTGGCCCCTCAAAGCTTTGGATTTGTAACCTATGGACCAGAAGTTCTCTAAATTCCTTCATATCTTATCATTTCTGGATGCTAAGGAAAAAAAGGGGGTTGCAGCAAGAAAACAGGATCAGCAAACTGACACAGACATAAGGAAAACTTAAATAATGCCACCACCAAACTGAAAGAGCCCTTCTATTCATTTCTGGAGTGGGGAGGAAAACCATACTGAGCTAATGGAAATTTTATTTCCCTGTTTTATTTATTTTTGAAGGAAATCATGAATTTTTGATGACATAATTCTAGCAGTATGAAAAGGAAGCCTGATTATTAAAGAGTGGACAGTTTATACAAAATTAGCATGTTCAGAATAACGTTTTTAAAATCCCTTTTTAGAAATAATGGAACAACATCAAATTGTATAGCCTGGACTTTTAATCTTGCTTCCAAGTACACTCAGGTACATCCACATACGAATACAGATGTTTATGTTAAAATATCCAAGTTTTAACCACCAGCAACTTAGAAAACACCATACAGGCCATAACACATGCCAGTTTGCAACCTCTTCAGTGAAAAAGAGCTATTTCCAAAGTCATTACTAAATGATCTACTCTAACAAGATTGAGATTTTTGTGATTAGGTAACATGGCTGCAAAATTGCTAAAGAACACTTGTTTTATTTCCCAAGGACCGTCCTTGCCCTCTGGCAGGAAACATGATATTCTGTGAACAATCTGATTTAAGCTTCCCCTGGACCCCAGTGCTCACACTGTTCACTAAGGAGCTGGACTGAAGGGCTGGCCTCTCTCCAAGCCAGTGAAATGCCTAAAAAACATTATTTAAAAGCATTTTCACATATAAAAGGGCTTAGTGATATACCCTCAAAAGACAGTTACGCATGCATCATTGTGAGGTTCTTATTCGAGCATATCACTTCTATAATCTGGAAGCGAGGGCAGGTAGAGTTAGGCTAATGACACAAGTTCATAGTCACAACTAATAATGAGCAACAGCTTCATACTAGGTTGAACCCTGTGAAATTGCTGATACTTGACCTTTAACCACAGCAAGGCAATTTCCTATGATTTAACCTAATATTATCCTGTGTTTAAATATAACCATTTAAGTTTTCTTATTTTTTAGTCTCAGGGCATCATTAATTAGCACATTTAAAACAAAGTGCTTATGTTGATTTACATCATGTGAGGTCTTCAAAGATTGGAGAGAGTGACTTCATATGTTTGTGCTACATTTGACTGTAAAAACACAGCAGCCTTAGGTTAGTGAAAGGAGAGGCTTTCATTTCCTCTCAGTGTATGTGAAAAGGCCCTGAGGTTAAATGGAAAGATGAGGCATCAATTACAATAAGCACCCCCCACAGAGGCGTGAAGTAACAGATCATCCTTTTGTTATTTATGTGTGTGTTAAGTGCCTTCAGGGGCAGAGTGTGTCCAGGGCTTACACAGAAATGCATGACACATGGTACCTTTTAAAAAGGGGCAAAGTAACTTGGAATGTATCAAGAGATGGCTGTTATTCTCACTAATGGGGATCTTGGCTGTCTAGTGAGTGAACGACAATTGTCCTTAAACAACAGACTTCTGTACAAGTATGGTTGTTGATATGGATAATATTTCTGAGATTTAATTTTTTAAGTCCCTATGGAGAATCCAGAAAATAGTACTATTTACCAAAGTCATTACATTAATAATAAAATTATCAAAAAAGGCTGGATCTCCTATCGTGGTAGGTTAAGACCTCCACTCTCAGTGTCAGAAAGACCTGGGATCAAACCTTAGCTCCTGACTCCTGGGATCTTCAGCAAATCCTTTCACCTCTCTGGGCCTCAGTTTCCTCGTGTGTAGAATGGAGAGAACTGGATGCTGACTTCGTAGGGTTACTATCTAAAGGAGACCACATATATAATGTGCTTAACAAACATGAACACGTTTTTCTTATTATAAATTAATAAACATTTGCCCACTCACAAGCTTTTAGCCACAAAATATGCAGGCAGTGTATATGTTCTTTTCCCAAATCTGGGTTATCAGCAGGA
>NW_006772616.1:837109-844218 GCF_000442215.2 Lipotes vexillifer | reverse complement strand
AGGTAAGCAGCAGGAAATCTTTGGAAAGCACAAAGCTGCTGAAGTTAAGAGGACTGAGTACTGCCGGGATAGTGTATTTTTTATATTGTCGAAAACTTGTCCAACAAGTATATATCTACTTCTGTCACAAATTAATTAAAAAAAAAAAAAGGACAGTGGGCAAAAAAATGGTAGTGTCCAATCCTGATGGGTAGCATCCTACAAAATATAGTGTATACAAATACATACATACATACATACATATACACTACAAAATATAGTGTATACAAATACATACATACATACATACGTAAGCCTGTTTTAATTTGGAAATAAAATATTTATGAAGCATGTTCTTATTAATTCAGAGGCTGAAACTCATGATACACATACCAAAACACATTCCTTTATACTGCACAGAACAGAGATAAAGGGCTTGAAAGAGGGAGTTCAGGGCATTTCTAGCACCATCTTGCATCAAAAAGCTCAACCTTCAACATTCTGTTATGTACAGGGCAAGACGTGAGGCCCTCATTTTCACCTGAAAATTCTCCATTTCAGGAAAGAATTGTTTCCTCTTGTTGCTTATTGCTGTCATTTTGTTCATATGTATTTGTCTCATCTCATCAACTAAATTTTGAGTTTTTGGAAGTCAAGACCCATTTGTTTTATCTCGATTGTTGCAGTATTTCTACATAGTGCCCAATCCAGCATTAAATATTCACTAGTCATTCGAAAAGTTCAGGAGTCATTAGTTGTTTTTCCAGCCAAGCCCATAATTGAGATTGTAAATGGGCTGTCTATAAATGGATTTAGGCTGCAGATAGGTTTCATTTTGTGTACAGAATATATTGAAATTTTTAGTTGGTGTCAAGATTTTTTAAACATTGGGAGATTTCATGCCAAAATCCAGATTTCCATCACTGGTTGAAAAATCAAAACATCTGATCAATTAGATCAACATTCCCACATGGCAGCAGTGTGCCAGGATGACAGCGGCGGCATCCTCTAGAAGGGGAGAATGCATTCTCCAGTTTGCCACAGTTCCCACCATTCCCCTTTGCCACACACCTGTCTAGTTCACTGATTTGTTACTTACTTGGACCCTGAGTTTGTCACTTTGAGAAGTTCTCTGGTAGAGTTTTCACACTTAGAGTCTCTGGGGCTTTACTGCTTTGTCCATATTCTGTTTAGGCTTCTGATCATGGTCTCCCATAACTGGAACAATTTCTTTCAGGAAAGCAGTTTGGAAGTGCTGCCTCCTTCATGAAGCCATTTCTGGTTTTCCTCACCCAATGGCACCCTCTGAATTGCTCCTTTAAATATCACTTTTCACCTTGCCTACAGGTAAAGGAAGCACTTGTCCAGAGTAAGCACTCAAAACATTGTAGCCTTATCATTACAGCTATTCATGTTTGCATCTTTTCTTCCAGATTGTAAACTCCTTGCTTGCGTGAAGGGTTTTACTCATCTTTAGACCCCAGTGAGTGATTTGTACAAAATTGGTGCCTAATAAATGTGCATTGAATTAAATAGAAATGCACATAGAGAGTTGGATTCATAACAAGAATTTAATAAATTAGGATGCAAAAAAATCTGTGAGCCAGTGAGGTTGGATGGGCAACAAAGGTGGTAGGGGAAGGATAAAGCAGTGTTTCTCATTCAATGAGAATAACAGAAAAGCTTGTTAAAAATACACACTTCTGGTCCATGAGCCTTCTGGAGCTGAGGTCTAGGAGTCTGAGGTTTGCTCAAGCTATGCAGGCAGTTCCCAGGCATACCAACTTCACAGTAGTTCTCGATTGTGAGTTAATTAATTTCACCTATGGAGCCTAACTCCACTTTCAGAGATTCTAATGTACATAACTGTCTTGAGTCTTAAAAACAAAAACAAAACCCTTCCACTCTAATATGTAGCCAGAGTTGATAATTCTTTATTAGGGTAAGAATAAATTTTAAAAGTTTTTTTGTTCTATTGCTGTGTCTTTTATTTAGCTGTTTTTGGTATTTTATAAATATTGATTTATCAGAAGATTAAAGTTGGAAAGAAAGTCACCCCCACTTTAACAATATGAGCTAATATTTATTAAACATTTACCATGGGTTAGGCACTATTAAAAATGCCTTCTATGTATTAACTAATTCAGTCCTTAAAACAACTTTATAAAGTCGGCATTACTATTATCCCTGTTTTAGGTTGAGTAATTAGAAAAGCTGGGCTTTGAACCCAGAGAGAACAGCCCTGGAGCTCCTATTGCCAAGCCAGAGCCCCTCTGCACCAAGAAAATCCAGTAAATGTCCCACATTTTCCAGAAAATTCTTCAGGACTTCTCTGACCCAGATCAACCTTACTGACATATTTTATATTGCATTTTTCATGTTCTACTCTGTGTCCAGTTTTTTTCCCCAAACATATACAGAGCACTTTTTGGATGCTCAGCCTTACCCTCTTCATCTCCCCTGCGGGGCTCTGCTTTGCCCTCCACTCTCTGTGTGGTTCTTTTGTGACTGTTTCACATGTACTGGCTTCCTCTCCAAAGAAATTATGTGCAGTTATGCGGGCCCAGCAAGCATTACTTTCTGCACTGCCCCCTTACCTGGGGTTCATGGTGAACAGACAGTATTGCGTGGTGGTTAGGGTGTGGTCAGACCTGAGTTTAAAGATAGGCATGACCACTTTCTAGTTTCATATTCTTGGGCACATCAATTAACCTCCCTGAGCCTCTGGTTCCTCCTCTGTAAAATGCGGACCCTTTCACTCAGCTGACAGTGAATGATCTGTTGCGATGTGCCAGGGGCTGAACTAGATAAACACAGACCCTGGCCTCACAAGGCTTCCAGGCCAACCTCTTTCTCCCAGGAGAACAAAATGAGATGATAGCAAATGAAGCTCCTTCTTAGCTCAGGTCAGAGGGGCATGTAATAGACACTCAATAAATATTACCTATTCATTCAATATCTCCTATTTAATTAAAAGCAAGTAGTCCATTTGACACCAGAAGAAAATTTAATTAAACCTCACACTGCACAAATACAATATTATACATCACTCCATCTCGAGCCTTTACTGATTTTTGCTGTCTGTTTCATGTCAGTAGCAGTTACGCCAGGACCCAGGAAATCAAGACAGCCCTCTCTCCCCCGCATTCCCATCTTTTTCTGTAGGCTAGTGATCAGTCAGAAGGAGAAAGGAGAGAAATGCCAACACTAGGGTTACAGAAACTATAGTCTCTTCCAAATACTGCCATTGGATGAATCAACTCGACATTCACCAAAATATAGAGCTGTATAATTGTGTAGTCACAAGATAATTATTTCTCAAAATGGATTTAGTTTAAAAAATGAATTCATTCATACTGTATAGAGTAGTGGGTGTGGTAATGGGACACAGCTGTCTGGGAAATATTTTCTCTCTGCCCTGTCAGTGTACCTCTGGGTCTCTACTTGCCCACCCATTTGGAGATAATAGGAAAATCTCAATGGCTCCTTCACCAATGGTCCTCCCTTTTTCCACCCCTTCTCTCCTTTGCTATAGTACACTCAGCATCAGATGAAGTTGGAAGCTCTGTCCTGTCACTTACTAGCGATTTTGAGTTAACCCCTCTCTTCCCTTTCTTCATCTGTAAAGAAAGCACAACAAAACACTCCTGAATCACAGAACTGTTCTGCCTGGCATTGGATAGGCTTTCTCTTCTTCCCTCTTCTCTATCTGTCTCTGCCTCTCTCTGTGTCTTTCTCTGTCTTTGTCTCTCTGTCTCTTTTCTTTCTCTATACCTTCCCTCCCTCCCTTCCTTCCTATTTCTTTCTTTCAAGAGCAGAAACGCCAGTTTGCGGGAATCTCAAATTAAGTCATTAGCCAGACCCAGTCCCATCCCTGGCTAGATTCTGTGCTTCCCGAAGCCGCCGGTGTCTCATTCATTCCCTTTATTCTAAGGGCAGTCGAGTCTTGGGGTGCTTGAAGCCACGGAGGCGGAATCAAGACCCTCCCAGCGCTTTTGAGTCGGAGGGAGAGATGATAGGCGCGGGCTGGTGACCCCCTCCCTTTCCCCCACTCTTGGGAGCGCCAGCCGCTCCGCGCCCTTTGGCATCAGTACCTTTTCTCTGTAGGGAAGGCAAGCCCAGCCCGCAGTGGCGCGGCGGGGGCCGAGGGCGCCCCCTCCCTTCCTCTCGCTCCCCCTCCCCTTCCTCCCCTCCCGATACAATGACTGGGCCGGAACAGCGCATCAGAGGAGTCTCATTGGCAGCGGCCGCCCCAGCCTCGGGAGAGGCGGCGGGCGGGGGCAGCTGGGGAGAGAGGAACTCAGGGCTGGGGCAGACAGCGAGAGGAGGCAGGCAGGACGGAAAGACTGCAGGACGCGAGGAAAGCGGCCCGGGGCGCTGCTTTAAGTGTGGATCAAAGCGAGGACGCGCGGCGAGCGACGGCGGGGGCGACGAGCAGCCCCGGGCTGGGGGATGCGGCGGGAGCTGGCTGCCCTGCGAGCCCGGGAGTCGGGCTGCGCGGCTCACGTGCAGAGCAGGAGCTTGGGCAGAGAAGAGGAGGAGAAGGAGGAAGGCAGACGCCGGGGAAGGCTCTGCGCAGAGCGGAGTTGCGGGGCTGGCGCAGAGCCGGGTCCTCAGGTCCCGCGCGGTGAGCAGCCGAGACAATAAAGTAGCGGTCGACAGCCCCCCCGAGCGCCCGAGGCTGGAAGCGGCAGAGCAGGTAGGTGGGCGACTGCCCCGGGTGCCCCGAGCGCGCAGCTAGGGGCGACCGTGCGACGCGGCCACAGCGGCGCTTGCAGTGCGCCCGGGGCGCAGCGCGCGCGTTTGGAGACCCCCAGTGGAGGTGCGGGTCCCGGGCGCTCCCGCGGGCAGGAAACCCCGCCCCGCCGCTCCGCTGCTGCCTGCAGCCTCCGCCGGAGTCCCTTGGGCACTTGGCGCGGCGCTTTGGTCGCTTTGGTGGTTTGGAGACAGGAAGTTTGGCGGTTTCGGGGCGTTGGCGCTGGTGGGGTTTGCAGGCGCGCCGCCAGGGACCATGTGCTTTGGTTGCCGCGCGTTCGTGGGAGGTGAAGAGAAATGCTGATGAATCCCAGGTCGGGCTTCCCAGAGGTACTTTCAAAACGCGGCGAGAGGAGTGGAGGGGGGAAATCCCTTGCGTTTGCGGAGGATACTAAGGGTTTGGTTTGGCTGCCCTTTTCAAATAGGTGTGTCTGATCCTTGCCGCTCCTATGCTGAAGTGGCTGTATGCGTGTGGATCGCTCCCTATCTATTTTTTGGAGTATTTCACTTTTTACTTTCATCTGGTGAGGGAAAAACAAAGATGATATTTTGGGAAATGCCATTCGATTTGGACTAGGGGATGAACTCTTCCTTTGCATTGAATGACTTGTGCTCCGAACGATACTGCTGAGCAGTGCCTGGTCTCGTTCACAAAAGGGGCGAGAGCTCGTACTAAACCTTCCCCGGGCCTGAGAAAGCTGCAGCAGGAGGAGGTCTCTCGTTCTCCTTTGTGTGGCCGCTTCCTTCCAGATGTGAGAGGGTTGGGCTAGGCGCTCCTGGGTGGGGTAATAATTATCTTGAACATTCCTGCGATCTGCTAGGACTTGTGAACATACCAGAGCCAACTCCTCTGAACTTTGCGAACCGACTTGGTCTGCTTGCTGGTACCCAGACGGCTGCGTCTGGAAGGTGGCCCCTTGGTGGGGAGAAAGACCCCAGAGTGCTGACAGCCACAGTCTTTCCAGAAAGGTGGTTGATTCTTCAAGGTTAGCTAGTTTCTGGATACCCCAGAAACTTGTCAACTCAGTTGGAGGTTGGGTACAAGATTTTAGCGCAATTCCTGGCATGCTGTTTCCTGTCCTAAGGAGAATGGGTCTGTGGAGCTTCCATATCAAACGTCTGCAGGGGAAGAGGAGCAGCTTCGCCTTACTTAACCTCACCAAGCTGCTTGCTCTTGGATCTCCCACACACATACTGTTACGAATGGCGCTTAAGAGAGCTTACTATAGGACAGGCACCCCAATAGGCAGTTTTGGGGCATCATAAATAGTCCACAGAGTGGTAAACTAAGCCCTAGAGCGAGGTTAAGTAACCTGCCATAAGTTACACTGGTGATTTTTGGTTTACATGAGGTCTGTTTCCAGATGCCAGGGTCTTAACTGTAACAGTGCCTCTAAAAAGGCTGTGCCGTGGTGGTATTGATGATGATGAAACAAAAATAATTACAATCATAACAACAATAACTACCTCCTGTGTTTTTCATAAGATTAAATCAGATGATGTTTAAAAGAGTGACTGAACCAAGGTGAGCACTCAGTGTATATTTTGGTCTCTAAATGTCATAAACTAGGTGATGGGTACACTCATGAGTCTGTGAGTCTTCCTTCTTTTTTGTATATCTGAAAAATTGGAAATAAAGAGTAAATGTACGTGCACTCACGCGCACACCACACACATTCACCTCTACCTTTTGAACAGTGCTTGTTACATTTCCTAAAAGAGGGTCAGAAGAATTCACGCAATTCCCAGAACTTCTTGAACAGGTTTATCATTTCCTCGTGACATCTGCAGGTATTAATTAAACACTTCATTTGCTTCAATTCAGTAGTGCAGGTGGAATGCATTTGAACGCTATGATGATGGAAAATGAAGAAATCTACCTAAAATACCATTATACTGAGGTCTGATTTTCATGATCACTGGGAGAGTTCTCAGAAGTCACCTCTCCTGGGTGTGCGAGTGATTGTCTTAAACTTCACTTGGTTTTGAAATGAATAATGGTTTTGAATTTCCATTTTCGCCGCGGGAAAGTTAATGGGCTTCTCAAACAGGCAGACAAATGTGCTTGAGCCTGACAAGCTGGAAAAGTGTGGGAGGAGTTAACTTTACAGCCACTCCAGAGTGGAAATGCAGAGTTTTCTCAGGACTGTTTACTTGACTGGCCTCTATTTCCAGCAAGCCTGAGAATCCGAGCTCTCCGTTTGATTCCACAGATTTAATCAGAACTCTGCAGTGCTTCTGAGCAGACAAAAAGGAAGTTTTGGCTAACTGACAATACAAATAAGGTACATGGAAAACAGTTAAAAATACCCTGTCTTGGGCTTCCCTGGTGGCGCAGTGGTCGAGAGTCCGCCTGCCGATGCAGGGGACGCGGG
>NW_006772616.1:834787-835914 GCF_000442215.2 Lipotes vexillifer | reverse complement strand
AAAAAAAAAAAAAAAAAAAAAAAAAAAAAAATACCCTGTCTTGTGCAGCCTGCAGTAATTGTCTGAAATTTCAGGAACTCTTCATAGTTATTTTACACACATAAGTGAAGGCATCAGGCTTATCATACTGCAAGGGATTTCTCTCTCTCTCTGTCCCTCTCTTCTTCCCTCCCCCACTTACTCCTTCTCTCTCCCTCCCTCCCTCCATCCCTCCCTCTGTCCTTCCCTCTCTCCCTCCCTCTCCCTAAATCTGCCCCAGAGATTTGATCTTATTATGAAGGCACTATTTTTACATATTCAGTGATTGCTCAGGTTCACTGAAATGATTATCTTTAACCTGTAGATAAATAAATCAAGTAACTTGGCTCATCAGCAAGACTTGGGTGTCTATTTCCTTACTTAGCTATCTCTCTTCTCTCTCTTTTTAGACATGGTTTTTATTTTGTTTTAGAACTCCACTTATCTTTTTTTTTTTTTTTTGTAATTTATTTATGTTTAGGTCATTAAGATTTTTTTCTCCTGGTAAAATGTGTGTCCTGTGCGGTCAGAGAGAACTGGTGAGATAGCAATTTTCTATTGCTAGATGCTTCATTTAGGGGCCAAACCTCCTATTTTCCTCAATAACCTGATTAAAGTTATCGTATCATTTAAAAAAAAATCTCATTCTTCCTGGTGAAATCAATTTTTAACCTAATCTCATAAAACAGTGTTTTTCAGAATGAAGGTCATGAAATCAATTTAGTGGGTCGCACCAGGATTTTTTTTTAAAGTATTACAGGACAGGAAGCATCAGCATCATCAAGTGTTAGTAAAGGTTCTGTAGTTTCATGAAACTTTGGGTCAGTCCTGTATCCGGGGCTGTGTGCAAACTCTGGGTTGCAGGATTAAATGTAATTCATACTGTGAGTTGCTGTCAGAAAGTTTGAAAGTCACTGCCACAGGGTGTGTTTGTATAATAAGTGACAAATGCCCAATTTAAATGGAATTAGGATATATATATTCCATATATACAGGTTCGATTTTCTAAAAGGTACGTAGGTAAGACTGACTTCAAGAGCATCTTGCTCGGGGCTGAACAGTTACTTCAGGATCTGGTTCTTTTCATCTTTTTTTTTTTTTTTTTTTTT
>NW_006772616.1:802208-834686 GCF_000442215.2 Lipotes vexillifer | reverse complement strand
GCGGTACGCAGGCCTCTCACTGTTGTGGCCTCTCCCGTTGCGGAGCACAGGCTCTAGACGCGCAGGCTCAGCGGCCATGGCTCACGGACCCAGCCGCTCCGCGGCATGTGGGATCTTCCCGGACCGGGGCACGAACCCGCATCCCCCGCATCGGCAGGCGGACTCTCAACCACTGCGCCACCGGGGGAGCCCTGATTCTTTTCATCTTAAGCTCTGCCTTTCTCTTCCTTCCTTTTGGTTCCTTGTTGGGTGGCAAGATGACTGTAGCAGTTGCCCGTTTACACAATTCCAGGTTCAAGTCTAACAGAAAAAGCATAAACCCTCCTTCCCCAGTTGTTGAGCAAAACGTCTCAACACCAGTTCTGATTAGCCCAATTGGCTTGGCTGGAGGAAACCCCATCGCCCTAGTGGTGGAGTCCTATCCAGGCCATATGGACCATGGGCGCTGGAGGCCTGGACCTCCAGATGATTACAGTTGCTGGAAAAGGGGCAAATGGATGCCGGGAAGTTGAATAAAGCTCACCACAATTTTCAAGTGCCTAACTCAGTGTAGGCTGATTTCTGTTCTCTTTGATGCCCAAAATGATGGAGGACGAACTGAATTATATTCAGGCACATAGGTTATCAATATGATTTCTCATGTGTGTAAGGAAAGCCTTAGCTGTCACTTTTACCACGGTCAATATCAGGACTTGGAGATCACAATGCAGAGCAGGTCAAATTAATGGTGGTTTTTGTACTTTCCAGTGACACTGAGGGAAAAAGGCAGATATATTGATTTAAAACCCACTATAGACCCTAAGTCTCTTTTTTGCATCTATGTGCAAATCTTGGAAAGCAATTATTTTAATCAATGTGTTGTGCAAATGCGGTGAAAGTAGTTATTTAGTGTCTTCAGGCAAATTATTTGAAGAGTACACCTCCTTATGGGCCAAGGCGAATGAGTTCTCTTCTCTGCAGCTCTTCATCTTGGAGATATTTATCTGTGTCTATGTTGCTTCGTCCCTGGGGATGTGCTGCTTTTAATTGTGCTATGTCACTTTATGTACAATTATCCAGTGGGAAGGGGACCCTATTGTATGGGGCTGTGAGGATAATGTTTACTCCCAGCAGGGGATCCCCGGAAGTCAGGTGATCATGCTGGCTTGCCCCGGTCAGTCCTGGTTAATGTCTGAACCTCCAGTTTGAACGATAAATTACATGGTCACTTCACCTATAAAGGCTATTTTAGGGGGCCATGATTAGGGGTCTTTTTAATAGATTAAATTATTAAGAACTCCCCTCACCAGACAAGATTAAATGGTATTTAAGGATGCGTGCTCAAGTGGTAGAAATATTATAAAGGAAAGCAAAAAATTGAATGCCGAAAAATCATGAGAGTGTGGTGGGTCTCAACCAGGGGTGATTTTGCCCCTCTGGGCACATTTGTCAGTGTAAAGAGAAATTGTTAGTTGTTGCCACTTGCGGGAGGGTGCTAATGGAATCTAGTGGGTAGAGACCAGGGATGCTGGTAAACATCTTAACCATGCACAGGACGGTCCCCACGACAAAGAATTATCCAGCCCCAAATGTAGATAGTGCTGAGGTTGAGAAACCCCTGGACGGTGGTTACATTTGGAGGGGAGAGAGGGAAAGAGTTTAGGAGTTTCTGGGGCAGCACAGTGATGGAAACATGGCTTTTCACTTGGAGATAATTATGGAGCTGTATACTTATATTTTGTTCACCTTTTTATGTATGTTATACTTAAAAATTTTTTAAGTGTTAAAAAAATAAAGTTCTTACCATAATTGAAGGGTGAAACTCCTGATGCCTGGTAGCAACTTGTTCCGATGTAAAGACTAAGTAAATAATAGTAGAACTAATGATAATAAAAGCTGCTCACCTGTGCTGGGAATTACACTGCCAAGATTACGTAATATTTGTCAAATCGGCAAAGTCTGTGTGTTGACTAGTCTTTTACAGAAGAGCAGGGTAGGTTGTGGTTATAAACGCTGGCTCTCATGTCAGATGACCCGCCCTCAAATCCAACTGCACCACTTACTAAATGTGTGACTTTGAACAAGTGGCTTAGCCTTTTTTGTGCCTCAGCTTCCTCATCTCTAAAATGGGGAGAATAAGATTTCCTACCTCATTGGGTGATTATGAGGATAAAATAAGTGTTTCATGCAGTGCCTGCTACATATTAAATATTCCATAAATGTTAACTTTTTCCTAGCTTTGTGGAGACTAGGAAGTAGAAATAGCTATATTTTTTATCGAACACTATGTACCACATTTCAGTCTAAGCATTTTTCAGCTATTGTTTTCTTTATTCTTACGAATCCTGTGTTCTTGGTGTTAAGGCCATTTGTTGTTATTACTCCCATTTTACAGATGAGGAAAACTGAGACTTAATGAAATTAGCAAGGAATAGAGGCTTAATTGCAACCTCAAGTCATTTTGACCCCAGAGCCTCTGCTCTCATTTATTGTGTCATATTGTTAGACTTGGAAGGGAGCTTTGAGATCAACTAACCTTCAAAAATGAGCCCCACAGATGGAATGTGACGTGGCAAGTTATTTAGGGATGGTGTAGGGCCAGAACTGAGGTTTTCTGCCTCCCACGACCATCTATATTTTGAGGATACATGCATCCATCTCACAGAGCAACCGTGCTGAGTGGGAGCAGGCATGGACCAGGAATGCTAGATCTGGTGTTGGGGAGATGTCTTCTAATCCAGCTA
The DNA here is from genome assembly GCF_000442215.2 of Lipotes vexillifer. Taxonomy (NCBI): domain Eukaryota; kingdom Metazoa; phylum Chordata; class Mammalia; order Artiodactyla; family Lipotidae; genus Lipotes; species Lipotes vexillifer. Next base: position 831,963 of record NW_006772616.1, on the reverse strand, counting down.
CGAAAAGTCTAGTGCTATGTTACTGGCGGAGGTGAACCCCTGGTGAATATGAGTTAATTTTAGATGATAGATGGAGAATCATTTTACTTTAGTGATTATTTATTTATTTTAATGTGTACCCCCCTCCCCAATTTTTTTTCCCTCAGACCTTCAAACTTGATTAAATAGTAGATTTCTTTCGGCCTTGCCAAATAACTATTAACAGACAATATTATTGCTTAAGATGAGGCTAGCAAGACACAGTGTCAATGTAAAATCACTTAAAAATATAATATTAGGTAAAACATAAGGTGGGTAGTGTTGAAAAATGACGAAAGCTACGAAGGAGAAGATGTGAATGACTGAAGTCCAGGAAATACTGGGCTAGAGCAATGTCTGTCCAACTCTGTGCACAGGAATCAGTTGTGAATCAGATACTGATTCAGTAAATCTGGGGCAGAGCCTGAGATTCTGCATTCTAACAAGCTCCCAGATGATGCTGATGGTGCTGGTCTATGGACCAGTTTGCCTAGAAAGGGATCAGAGAATCTAGAAGATTCTTGGACATGTGCTGGGTGCCATGGAGGATTCAAAGAAATGTAAGGTACAATGAGATATCACCTCACACCTGTCAGAGTGGCTATCATCAAAAAATCTTCAAATGACAAATGTTGGCAAGGATGTGGAGAAAAGGGAATGCTCCTACACTGTTGGTGGGAATGTAAATTGGTGCAGCTACTGTGGAAAACAGTATGGAGGTTTCTCAAAAAACTAAAAATAAAACTACCATATGACCCAGCAATTCTACTGCTGGGTATATATCTGAAAAAACCAAAACACTAATGTGAAAAGATGCATGCATCCCAATGTTCATAGCAGCATTATTTACAATTGCCAAGATATGGAAGTGACATAAATGTCCATCAATAGATGAATGGAAAAAGAAGATGTGACCACACACACACACACACACACACACACACACACACACACACACACAATGGAATACTACTCAGTCATAAAGAGTGAAATTTTGCTATTTCCAACAACATGGATGGACTTGGAGGGTATTATGCTAAGTGAAATAAGTCAGAGAGAGAAAGACAAATACTGTATAACTTATATGTAGAGTCTAAAAAAATAAAACAAACTGGTGAATATAACAAAAAAGAAACAGACTCACAGATATAGAGAACACATTAGTGGTTACCCGTGGGGAGAGAGAAGGATGAAAGGGCAAAACAGGGGAGAGGATTAAGAGGTACAAACTATTAGGTGTAAAATAAATAAGCTACAAGGATATATTGTACGACACAGGGAATATAGCCAGTATTTTATAGTAACTATAAATGGAGCATAACTTTTAAAAATTGTTGATCACTGTATTGTACACCTGTAACATATTGTACATCAACTATACTACAAAAAAAAAAAAGAAACACAAAGAAATGTAAGGGAATCCTGTTTCCCAGAAGCTTAAGCTAGTTGGGGAGAGAAGATGTGAATGAACGTGGGTGGTAAACTCCCCCATCCAGAGAAAGTGTAAACTCTCCCATCTAGAGAAAGTGCGACACCAAGAGAGAGGTACAGGGATGGTGATCTGCCCCAGAGTTGCTGCAGTGGGGTAGCAGGAGTGGGTAGGGTTTCACTTTGGCCTGAAAGATTTGTAGCAGCAAGTGGAGAGCTCGCAGACAGGCTTGATGAGCAGGCAGAAGGGTCCAAGGAACACGGAACACTCCAAAAAATGCCTTCGCCAGCAGAGTGGAGATTTCAGGAACAATCTGATCAGTACACTGAAACGTTCCCTTAGGATAACCTCCCTTTTCAAACAACAAGCCCCATTGCCCAGTCGTAATAGTCCCCATTTGTTGAGTCCCTATGAGTGCCAGCTGCTTGCCAAGTGCTTCCCAGACAGTATGTATTTCATTCCATTTCCACCATGAACCACTGTAGCTCACACGTTGTAGAGGTGAAAACGGAGGCTTGGAAAGGCTGCATCACTGTTCAAAATCACACATGTGGTTAGTGATAGACCTGGAATTCAAAGTCAATCAAGTCTGTGCTCTTGGACATCACACTGCAAGTGGCTCTGCTTTGTGTTATCCCCGACAGTCACAGCCTGAGTGAGAGGCTCAGCTCTCGAGAGAGAGTGTAGCGCACCGGAGAGTCTAATGGCTTATCTTGTTTCAGGTAAGAATATTGCCCTCTAAAACAGATCCTGAACCCTCAGCCAAAGTTAATTATATTCCTTTCTGCCGTGCTGAATAAACTATGACCAGACTGGAGTTTTTAGCATTGTGACCTTCCATGAGAAATAAGTTCAAAACTGCCCCCTTGCCCCCGCCCCGCTCCTGCAAATAAACAGAATGTTTTGTTGCAATGAGAAGGCACTTTCCTTTGGAAATCACCAAGTAGCCTAGAGAGACAGTTATTGGAAATAATTATGCCTCTGCCACAGCATAGGGCCCATCACTGCCCTTCCTGATTCAAAAGGTCTTTCTGGAATACCAGCATGCACGTTCCAGCTGGTGCTTATGATAGCCGACAGCAGCGGTAGGGAACCCAACAACGGATGAGGCCTGAGGATTGTTTTCCGGCTTCCCTTGTTGCACCTGACTGAGCCCATCCCATCAATTCAGTCCTTGAAAAAGAGCAGGGGGACCATATGTAACCTGAATGGGAGGCACGAATCACAGAAACAGCTCTGGCCGTGGTTCATCCAAGTGTACTACTCCGGCAGGGTTCTGCCAGATGAAGGAGGAGCTGGGGAGAAAGGGGTGCGGTGACCCTGGGTGGAGAGTCAGAAAAGCTGAGTTCTGATCGCAACTCAACAGCAGACTGACCTTAGCCAGTGTTAATTACCTCTCTGGATTTGTCAAGTGGGGGTGATCTTTACACTCTGAACCACCAGAAGTGCACCCAGACCTTCAAATCTTATTAAAGATTTGCACTTTATTCACAGCTGTTGCACTGTTCTCACTTTAACTTTTTTAAAAAAGGGCTCAGAGAACACACTAGTGATTACTAATGTGCAGAGGATGGGGGAGGGGCGAGATAGGCATAGGGGATTAAGAGATAAAAACTGCTATGTATAAAATAAGCTACAAGGATATATTGTACAGCCCAGGGAATATAGCCAATATTTTTTTGGACTGTGTTTTTATTTATTTATTTAAAGAAATGTCTAAAACTTTAAAAATTGATTGATTGATTGATTGATTGCGGCCGGGTCTTCGTTGCTGCGTGCGGGCTTTCTCTAGTTGCGTGGAGCAGGGACTACTCTTCGTTGCCGTGTGCGGGCTTCTCATTGCAGTGGCTTCTTTTATTAAGGAGCATGGGCTCTAGGCACGCGGGCTCAGTAGTTGTGGCTCCCGGGCTCTAGAGCGCAGGCTCAGTAGTTGTGGTGCACGGGCTTAGTTGCTCCGCGGCATGTGGGATCTTCCTGGACCAGGGCCCGAACCCATGTCCCCTGCGTTGGCAGGCGGATTCTTAACCACTGCGCCACCAGGGAAGTCCTGTTTTTTATTTTTATTTTTGGTGGCACCCGCACGGCTTGCACGTTCTTAGTTCCCCCACCAGGGATTGAACCTGGGCCTTAGGCAATGAAAGCATGGAGTCCTAACTGCTGGACTGCCAGGGAATTCCCTAGTCAATATTTTATAATAACTTTAAATGGAGTAAAATCTATAAAAATATTGAATTACTATGTTGAACACCTGAAACTAATGTAATATTGTAAATTAACTATAATTTTTAAAAAGTCTCAGATAAATAAATGCATTTAAAAGAGCTTCTTTATCAGTAGTGTGTTGGTGGAACATTTCAGTAAAATTACTTGCCGTGTAGTAAAAATGAGCCTTGGTGTAACTTGTTCTATCAAGTAACCTTTCAGTATTTAAAGAAATCTCAAAACATTAAGATAGTGTGACTTCTTTGATAAATCAGGAAAGTTAAGGGTATTTGAGGCAATCACAAATGAACTGATGGCATCCATTTAAACATGCAACTTGAAATGCAGGATCCTGATTAGGTAATGAAAACCATGTGCCCTTAGACTGGGAACAGAGAGCCCAGTCCCAGCGGGGCCGTAAGACTCAAATTGAGGACATATCATGGTAATTTGCTCCAACTGTGTTAAATTAATTCAATTTGTATTTTGAAGAGAAAAAAAGAAGCGTGTTATTTTATATACCTCCCTGTGCCCAGTCTAGCTGTACTTTCACTTCCTAAAGAATGGGCTGTCCAGTTTACTAGAGGTCAAAAGTTTGATTCAAACAAATTAAGAGTAAGAAAGCACTTTTGCAATGGTTCAGCTGCTTTGAACAGTTCAAGTCTTGAGTGGTTCTTTTTTTTTTTTTTTTTTTTTTTTTTTTTTGCGGTACACGGGCCTCTCACTGTTGTGGCCTCTCCCGTTGCGGAGCACAGGCTCCGGACGCGCAGGCTCGGCGGCCATGGCTCACGGGCCCACCCGCTCCGCGGCATGTGGGATCTTCCCAGACCGGGGCACGAACCCGTGTCCCCTGCATTGGCAGGCGGACTCTCAACCACTGCACCACCTGGGAAGCCCTTGAGTGGTTCTTGATGTGCTTTCTAGCACTGAACTTAATTACACTTGGAAAAGTGTACTGGAAAACTATCATTGGTCCTTTTTAGGTTTCAGAGAAAAGCTGTGAAAATGATAAAGGGTGTTTAAAAATTGACAGTTTGTCAGCAAGTGTTCATGCTATTGGATAGATTCTTTCACTCTATAATAAGAGGGGGAAATGTAACTTTGCCTTCTTTCAGAGTATACAGTGTAAACTCCCCCCTCCCCCCTCCCCCACTTCTCCTACAGTTTCATTTATATAGTATTGTCAAGGAATAAGAAATTTGTTTCACTAAAGTGATTTCTCCAGGTGATTAAAGCTTACCTCTGCCCACCTACATTATTTTTTTGCTTGAATTGTTTCTGATGGAAACATGGCACCTGCTTCTTTTACTTTTTTGCCTGGAGTTTGTAAATGTGATTAGAGCTTTCCCTGACTTGGGCTGCTCATGATAAACATCACTTTTCATTCCTTACCATTATCCTGTTACTCTTTGACAGCTGACTTGTGTGGGGCTGAGAGCCTCTGTATAAATAATCACATATTTTTATTCTTTTGTAGGTGCCATTATTCCCAATAATAGGGTTCCTCTGAGTAGTTAGCAAATCCCAGGCAGGATGCTAAGAATGTCATATACATTGTAGTCTTGGCTAATCTGCCAAACACCCCCGCCCCTGAGAAATGAGATTTTTCCTTCTATTTTATGGGTGAGAAAATTGAGTTTTAAGAAATTAGTAGTGAGTTGTGGAGTGGGGATTTGAACCTGGATCTCTCAGTGAGAGATGCCTGTTGATAGATAATACAAGAGTTGCCTCTGTTTCTCTTTGCATATTTCTATCTTCCTGCTTTTAAAACCTTCACCCAGGTAAGAGCCCAAGATGAGGTGTGTGCCTCTTTTACAGGGCATTTATTGGTATCTTCTTCCTTGAGTGTGGTTATGAGAATATTTCTGCTGATTCCTAGGTTCCCAGGCATCTTCTGCACAGTTGCAGTTTCGGGAAGTCAAACCTGTGAATTCATCACTATGTGTGCTAAGGCTTTGGGTAGATTGATTATAGGATTTACTGCATTATGGTTTAGTGACATAATCAAGAAACCTGTAATCAGAGGAATGCCTGGCAAGTCTGTAACTCAGGGGTCAGCACACTTTTTCTGTGAAGGGCCAGGTACTCAATATATTAGGCTTTGCAGGCCATATGGTCTGGGTTGCAGCTACCCAAATCTGTCTTTGCAGGGCAAGAATAGCCACAGATAAAACATGAAATGATGCATGAAGCTGTATTCCAATAAAACTTTATTTACAGAAACAAGCTGTGGGCAGGAGTTGGCCCACATGGATGAAAGAACCACTCAGGGTATTTTAAAAGCCAAAGTAGGTAGAGAGTTCAGAGGCCATGTAGAGTAGTGACTTCGCCCAGGGACTCTGGAGACAATGCCTGGATTTGTCTCCTGGCTTCACCACTAACTACTGTAACTTAGTGTAACAAATATCTTAACCTTTCAGTTTTCTGTCTTTAAGATTGGGAAAATAATAGTCTTCCCTCTCAGGGTTGCTTTGAGAATTGTTTGTAAGGTACTGAGAGCCATGCTCAGGACAAGAGAAGCACTACATAACTTTTTGTGAAATTAAGAATCGCAATGAATCCAATTTCTAGTGAGCTAAAATATCATAACACGTTGATGGAAAGAACGGAGACTTCCTTTGCTCTGAGTGAAGTGGAGGGCAGTGATAGTTCCCGTCGGGTGGATGGATGTGTAGTGGGAGAGGATGGCTTTGTGAAGCCTTAGTGAGGGCAGCACAATGGGTCAGACAAGGCTGTGGCCCGGGAGTTACGGGAAGTGGGCTCCACACCACAGTCTTTGACTTACAAGTCACTTCCCTTTAGGGCCTTGGTTTCTGCATCCATAAAATAATGGGGTTCACCTCGATTAGTGGATATAGGCTGGCTGCTCACAGGTTGCATTCTGCCTACAAAGAATTTGATTAGTTCCTAGAGTGTTTTTTAAACATTTGAACTCATCATCAGCAACTATGAATCAGGAGATTCCACAAAAATTCAGGATTCCTGGTTTTTGTTAAAAATTCAGAAGCTCTAACAACACTGGTTTCATTCCTGCCTGGCAGCTGTGGACCGGCGCTGGGGCATGGCGGCCCACGGGCTCTATTATGGATTGCCGTAGCAGAGGGTGTACGTGCCCAGTCTGTACCCTGGCCCTGGCCTTGGCCTCTCAGTCAAGCCAGCTTGACTTCCCACCACCTCTGCCTGCATTCATTTGTCTGAGGACTTTCTCTGACTGTGGAAGTGATGGTTTGGAAGTGCTGGGGAATTAAGACCCATCTCTCCAGTGATGAAGGGTTTAGCATCTGGATACTCCAGCTCCCTTGCCCATCTGGTAGGATAACTAAGATGAATATCCTGCACCATTTCCTAGAGTTTCCCCATGGCATTAAACCCTGATCACTCATGGTGATAGTTGATTTAATAGGACCTTTTAATTAATTTTAAAATTGAAGTATAGCTGATTTAAGTGTTTCAGGTATACAGCAAAGTGATTCAGTTATAAATATATATATTCTTTTTCAGATTCTTTTCCAATATGGGTTATTACAAGATACTGACTATAGTTCCCTGTGCTATATAGTAGGTCCTTTCTATCTATCTGTTTTATATATAGTAGTGTATATCTGTTAATCCCAAACTCCTCATTTATCCCTCCCTGCCTTTCTTGTTTGGTAACCATTAGTTTGTTTTCTGTGTCCTTTAGTCTATTTCTGTTTTGTAAATAAGTTCATTTGTATCATTTTTTAAGATTCCACAGCTAAGTCATATATGTGTTACTCTGTCTGACTTCACTTAGTGTGATAATCTCTAGGTCCATCCATGTTGCTGCATTATTTCATTCTTTTTTATGGCTGAGTAATATTCCATGGTAAATATATATACCACATCTAATAGGACACTTTGTTTTGATGACCTTTCCTTTCTTGTTTCATCTCCCCTAGTCTCCCACTGCTGTTCCCTGGGATGAACTCTCAGATAAACCTCAGATAAACACCCCACATTTGACCCCTTGTCCAGGGTCAGCTTCCAGAGGAAATCAGACTAAGAAAACCATAGTCCCAGCCACTGAGGCCAAATGAGAATTGCCCTTGTTTTTCATCATGCTTGGGCAGTTTTTCTTGGGTAGAGAAACAGTTGTCCATCCCATGTCCTTCAAAAGAGGGAAGGTAAAGGAGTGAATGGACTGAGGATTTCTAGAAGAAGGGGAGTTTATTTCCTTGTGTAAGTAAAGCATAGACAGAAAGCTTTTATGCAAGTGATCTTTACTTATTGAAGTCTTGTTACCAAACCAGATTTTTTTGCCCAGTGCTCAGCAAGCCAAAACTCTGAGACACCTTGCAGCAAAGAGAGTTTACTCCAAGGCAGCCAAACGGGAAGATAGGAGAACAAATGTCAGATCCGCCTCCCCGAAGGCAAGGGGCTCAGGGTATTTATGGGATGAAGAATAAAGTGGCAGGGCTTCCCTGGTGGCGCAGTGGTTGAGAGTCCGCCTGCCGATGCAGGGGACACGGGTTCGTGCCCCAGTGTGGGAAGATCCCACATGCCGCGGAGCGGCTGGGCCCGTGAGCCATGGCCGCTGAGCCTGCGTGTCCGGAGCCTGTGCTCTGCAACGGGAGACGCCACAACAGTGAGAGGCCCGCGTACCATTAAAAAAAAAAAGAATAAAGTGGCAGGGCAGGGCAGACTGAGGCGCGGGGAGTGTGGGGGAAGGTGATTGGAAAAAGGTGTGGTATTTGTCCTTCTGTGCAGGTGTAACTAAGCTATAGGCCTCTGCAGGTTCAAAAATGGAGGCGCTTAGCATAATGTGAAGGTGGAGTCTTTAGCCCTTTGGCATCAAAGGGTCACCAAAAGGACACTAGCACATGCCTAATTGGAGGGTATGTGGTCCTATCCAGTCTTAACTGGCTCAGCTTAAACTAGACACAGGTGACTCCAAGTTCCTGGAAAACAGCCCTGGCAAACATCTTATTGTTTAGGTTACATGCTGCTAGGAAGACATGCAAGTTTTTGCTAGCAACAACTATAATGATCTTGATTAGTGAGGTGGATTTGACTCATGATCACCCATAGTTTCAGCCTTACCTCTATGGGTATCTGAATTTGTGATTCCTGCAATAGAGGATCCTTATGGATTCTTAAAATGGGACTATTTGATGGGGTATTTTGTCAGAAGCAATCCACATCTCTAGATTGTGATTGGTGAATTGTTTTAACCTGCTTGAGGAGATTTGTATTTTAAAAGAGGCAATTTGAGAGTCAAATTTGTTTTCTAATTGGGTGACCAACCATCCCCGGTTGCCCAGGGCTGCGAAATTTCCTGGGATGAGGGACTCTTCGTACTAAAACTGGGAAGGTCCTGGGCAAACTGAGATGAGTTTGTCACCCTATTTTAGATGCAGGTCACACACAGGACCTTTCAAAGTCTAACCTCTGAAAGATGATGTCCCTCCAATACATATATATTTCAAAAGAAAATTATATATTTTAAATGACCCCAAACTTAAAAGTATGCTAAAATAAAACAGCTGTGTCTAGATTTCTAACTGTAAAAATTGGAGTGAGTTTAAGAGCGTGACTTTGGTTTTGCTTTTTGTCTGTACCTCTGCTTGCCGTTTGGACTTGGCTGGCTGTGGGGTAACAGAACACTGTTAGTTAAGGGAATGGATCTGGAAACATTCTGTACCTCTTCCTTTTCACAGCCTCTACTCAGTCAGTAGGTGTGAGCTCAGAAGGTGTGCTCCCCACATTTGAAGCTCTGGGTTCTCTTTTCGGGGGTGAAAGGGCACCTGGAAAAGTCACCTCACCTGTGTCCAAGGGGAAACCACTTACATGTGCATTTGTTCTGCCCTGGGTTCTCTCTCATCTTTCTTCTCCTGGGTGTTCATCTATTTTTAGTAACACTGTGGGTTTTTTTTTTTTGCGGTACGCGGGCCTCTCACTGTTGTGGCCTCTCCCGTTGCGGAGCACAGGCTCCGGATGCGCAGGCTCAGTGGCCATGGCTCACGGGCCCAGCCGCTCCGCGGCATGTGGGATCCTCCCGGACCGGGGCACAAACCCGTGTCCCCTGCATCGGCAGGCAGACTCTCAACCACTGCGCCACCAGAGAAGCCCCTAGTAACATTGTGTTTTAATCAGAGATGAACTTGTGAAGATCTTTGCACCCAAATTAGAAGAGTGTGTCACAGCTGAATGAGAGAGAGGGAGAGTCATGCCCCAGTCTGAGGACATAAACAGCAGAGTGTGGATGCACCAAGATCTGGGAATCTCTGTAAATCAGAATCCAGATGTGTTGTCTGCACAACACAAAGTGAAAGGAAGACCTGGGAATTTGAAGGTTAAAATGATTTTATGTATCATATGAGGTAACTTTGACAGTGAAGTTGATATGTGAGGGTTAGTGGGAAAGTTCTAAGTAGATCTGGAGCCAGAAAGATACGTGTTTGAATCCAGGATCTGTCACCTAACTGCATGATTACCTTGTGCAGGTCAGGAAACCTTACTGAGCCTCCGTTTTCTCACTTATAAAATGGAGATAAGAAGCAAGGAAAGCTTACTTTTGCTGAGTGCTTGCTATATATTAGGGTCATTGTAGGCATTAGAGGAATTGTTTCATTTGAGAGTTTACGGTCCTGCAAGGTTGCCCCGTTTTACAGATGAGGAAATCGAGGCACCAAACACTCAAATAATTTTCCCAGCATTACTCAGCTGCTCAGGGATGAAGCCAAAATTCACATCGGGTTCAGGCTGCCTCCTGAGCCTGTGCCAGCCTGTTCCCCCCATGGGGATCATAACTTACTCCTCATGCTGGTGGTCTTATTTGGGTTCATCCAGAAGCATATCCTAAGATAGACTGCAAGTAGTTTATTTGGGAAGTGCAGGAAACACCGGTAGAGAAATCAGGAAATGAGATAAGGAGTGGAAGCCTGCCCAAAACAAGTGTGTTAGCAGTTTAACTCCCACAGAGGGCCAGTAGTGCTCCATCCCACTGGAGAAACTCAGGAACCAGCATAGTGCATGTGCCTCAGAATGATCCCATCTGAGGGGTGAGGGAGCTGGGGTGTTTATACTCCAGCTCCCAAGAGTCATTAATTCAGGGCTACTTCTGGGAGGTGAAGTATTTATTCCTAGGTGTTTCCCTGGTATCCTGTGCTTGGCAAAGGAGGACTGTTGAGTCCAGGAAAGCTCTTGGCAAAGAAATGCAGGTGTGGCAGTTGGAAAAGGCCAGTGTGTCTTGAAATGATAAAGAGAAGTGGGTGTGGAAGCAGCATGTACAGCACCTACCACAGTGGTTATTAGAAATGGAGACAGTATGCACAGTGGCAGGCTTAGGGCCACCATTTATGGAGGGTTTAGTATGATTATGTAAATTGACAGTAAAGGGACTTTTGAAGGCTTAGCATGAGTCTTGTGAATCATTGCTTGACCTAGAATTGTTCCCAGGAACCCATATCAAGACCTGCATGGGGTCAGCCTGCGTGTATTAATCATGAACTTGTAATAAATTCCAGGCCTGCCCAGCCCTCCAGTTTGGACTCTTTCAGAAGTGGGTCCCTCCACCTGAGGTCCATCGAAACACTTGCCACCTTGGAGTCTGGGTGCAGAGGGAGGAGCCAGACTGGGTGCTTTGGCACAAAGACCGAGAAACCTCCTCTCTGTGTCCAGAACCCAAAGTTTACCCACCCTTTGTGCTCAGGGGAAGGGAGTTCAAAAAGGGATTGTGAGCCAAGAGCAAGGAGGGATAAATGTAGATGGGCTGACATGATTAGCAAGAACTTTTTTGTTTTTCTAAAGAAGATAATAGCTCGTTTTCCTGCCACATGTTACGGTCACTTTTTCTTCCAGGATATAACTATTGAGTATTACAGCAGTTATAGTTTCCAGTGTCTCTCTTCCTTCCTCCCCACCCATTATGGAAGTTCCCCATTTTGTGTGGTCTTGGTGGGGCAGTGCCCACCTTTCCATCTGAACCAAAGAAACTAGATTGTTCCTTCCTTCATGTGATGCAATCCTGAAATGTGGCAGAGACTGCTTTTCGTCCCCCAAGCCCATTTGCCTTCCTCTTTTTAGTAATAACCCCCATCCTTTGGGTTGTCTCTGGGCACATGGCTGCCAAGATAGGGACTACATTTCCCAGCTTCCCTTGTGTCTGGTGTGGCCACGTGACCAAGCTCCGCCTAAATGAATGGGGGAGGAAGTGATTCATGCAAGCTTATGAGTTGTTCCCATTGGAAGGAAACACCTTCTTGTTCTTGCCTCCTTCCCTTGAGCTAGAACAAGGAGGCTGTGGTGAGCCCTTGTCAATAATGGGGGTGAGGGCAGTATTCCAGGTGTTGATTTACAACCTCGGGGGGTCCCCAGGTGATACCCGAAACTGGCATTTGTACACGGAGGGCATGGAGAGACGGAAGAAAGAGGCAGATGACTCCAGACTGGTAGGTGGCCGTTCTAATAGTTTCCATGGTCCTCCTTCTCTTTCTTTATCTTTTAAAAAGAAAAACCCAGGAAGATGCGTCAGATTTTTGTAAATGAAGATACGACAAGGGTGTGGCCAATTTTGCTTTGTGATCTTATGCAGGAGATTTTGTGATACTACCTATATATCTTTACACACATGTATATATATCTATATCTATATCTGTGTATCTATATGTCTATATATCTGTATGTATTCCAAACCAGCAATGGGACTTTGTTTATATAGCAAATAAATATTATTTTTTTCCTCCACTAACTCTCCCCCTGCATACGCACATCTCCACTTTATCCTTGCTCCTTTTCCCTTCCAACCATCCTTGCCCCTGGCTACATAGCCTCTGCCCTCCTTTCTGATCTCTGCTGTCCCATCCCTGGAGAAAGGTCTAGAAAGAGAGTCATACTTGGGCTCTGAGGGAGGTTGAGAGGGAGGTTGTTCCTAACTCTTCAGTGTGTGTAAAACAATAGGTTAAGATAGCGACAGACTTCATCCTTAAAGTTCACTTCTTGATGGGTCATTGTCAGTCTCAAAAAAATTATTATTAGCTCTTTTTTTTTTGTAAATTTATTTATTTTATTTATTTATTTTTGGCTGTGTTGAGTCTTTGTTGCTGTGCGCGGGCTTCCTCTAGTTGCATCAAGCGGGGGCTGCTCTTTGTCCCAGTGCGTAGGCTTTTCACTGAGGTGGCTTCTCTTGTTGGGGAGCACGGGCTCTAGGCCTGAGGGCTTCAGTAGTTGTGTGGCTCGCGGGCTCTAGAGCACAGGCTCTGTAGTTGTGGTGCATGGGCTTTGTTGCTCCGCGGCATGTGGGATCTTCCTGGACTAGGGCTCAAACCTGTGTCCCCTGCATTGGCAGGCGGATTCTTAACCACTGTGCCACCAGGGAAGCCCCAATTATTATTAACTCTTGATTGCGGACTTTGAGTAAAGATATCTTTTCTTACTTTCCTTTTTTACATTATTCTTTCAAGCCTACATCCTTGAAATGGCTGAGTGCAGGAATGGTGGGTGGAATATACATTACAAGGATGGAAGGGGTGGTAAGGAGCCTCCGATTGTCTGGGCCCAGCTCATGGGTCACCCAGCAAGCATGCCCTCTCGATGACCTGCTCCAACGCCAGGACAGGGTAGAACATCAAGGTGGAAGGGGTCTGGGTCCCTCTACCTCTGTGTGGGGCAGAGCTCTGCTTCCAGCCCCTGCCCTCTGCCAGACCACTCTCTCCTTGGACTTGGACTCAAAAGAGAACAAATCTATACCACTCTTGCTTGGTCTCTGCCCTAACCAAGAGCCTATGTTGTGACTGATATTAAAGTCTTGACACCTGACTTAGCCTCAGCCAACTGAGAGTTACTGGAGAGATCATGAGGGTTGGAGCCAGAAGACCTGGGTTTAATATTAGCTCTGCCACGTACTAATGGGATGGTGTTGAGTAAGAGACTACTAGCCTACAGCTCCTCTGCAACTGTGGCATGCATTACCAGATTTAATTCTCGGCAGCGAGCCTCTCGGGGTAAAAAGCCTGGCCCAGTGCTTGACACATAGTCAACAACCAATGAAAGTTGGTTCTTGATGTTATTCATATCACAGTTAATTACTCACAATGCTGAGTGGTTGCTGACCAACTCAAGCAGTACTAGTAACTTTATACCTGCTGGCTCTCAGGTCTGGCCTTAGTTTTGCCAATTTCTGAAGGGGCTGGGTGACCATGGCGAATGAGCAGGTCATCAGAAACCATATGTTCCGTCAAGCCCTTGTGGGTGGCATTTACTTAACTTGGGTAAAGGATATGTCTTATGATAAAGTGGACAGGCTTCCTGGGGTGGTGCCTTCTGATCCCTCACAAAGGGTGAGGGAGGAGGTAAGGGTGGGGAACCAGCTGGTCAGGAGAGAACTGAATCTTTTCCCTGACTAACCTGGGAAGTCACATCTTTAGTGCCAGCCAACTGCTGGTGGCCTACCTGATACCCACTTCCTCCACTTGGGGTAAAGAACCCCAGTCTTATTTGAAGTGGTAGCGTGCTTTGGTAAAATTAGACTACATTTCCTTGCCTCCCACACTATTAAATATGGCCGGGTTACCAAGTGCTGGCCAGTGAGGTTTAAATAGTGTTCTGTGGGATGTTCAGCTCCAGGTGGGAGCTGACTCAGGTGGGAGACTTGCTCTCTTGCCTTTCCATCCTCCTCCCCCTCCTGCTGCCTAGAACACAGAAATGATGGCTGGAGCTTCAGCAACTGTTTTGTGACTTTGAAGGCAGAAGCCATGGACTCAGGAAGGCAGTTGAAGATAGAGGGGACTGCTTTCTGCCAGAAATGGCTCCCCTACCCGAATATCTGAGTGCCGCCCAAAGCTCCTTCCCACCATTCTGGCTTTATGTGTATGAATGAGCCTTGGTCTCATTTTACATTACGTACTTCAGAAGCCTTCAAGACTAAAAGCCCCATGCTAAAGAACTGCATAGCTGCTTCTCTTATCTTCCTGTGGGGCTGGATTAATTTCTTTATCCTTCTTGCAAACGCCTAGAGTCCAGCTTCCCAGCTAAATAAGCATATGATACCACCATTCTGTCCTCTGCACTTAGGGCTGAACATTTGGGTGCTTAACTGCTCTCTGATTGTTTTGACTTGTTTAATGGCCTTTCAGGATGGTCGGAAAGTTTTTTTTCCAAATACTGTAACACTTCTTATATTTGCTTTTCTGAATACGTGGATGGGTTCCTGATGATTATTCCCTCAGAGGAAGGATCCTTGGAAAAGGCCCTAGCAAAATATCTGATGGGGTATCCTGCTCTCCTCTGAACTGTGATGCAGGGTAGACGTCTACAAGCTGTACCTTTGCCACAGCCCATTATTAGCTGGCTTCTGGTTAGGCTCTGTGAGTGGAGTTGTTGACCACAGATGGGGATGGGAGAAGGGAATTACTTCTGTTTTCATCTCAAGTTGGCATCTTCTCAGCAGCTGTAGACATCATGGTGCTTCAGCCGGGAAATGTGTACTTGAGCGGGAAGACTGACCCAGTCCCATATTTACAAACAATGTCATCTGAAGGCTGATGGACAGTTTTAACCAAACCCCATTTCTTTTACCTCCTGGGTGCCACACAGAGAAATTGCACTGCTCGGCCTCTCCAGCTGGAGTATCAGGTTGGAGAGGAGGAGGCTGATTTCTGACCAGTACAATGAGGGTAGAATTGTCATATGCAGTTACTGTGTCTGGTCCGTAAAAACTGCCTCCACGGGCTTCCCTGGTGGCGCAGTGGTTGAGAGTCCGCCTGCCGATGCAGGGGACGCCGGTTCGTGCCCCGGTCCGGGAAGACCCCACATGCCGCGGAGCGGCTGGGCCCGTGAGCCATGGCCGCTGGGCCTGCGCGTCCGGAGCCTGTGCTCCGCAACGGGAGAGGCCGCGACAGTGAGAGGCCCGCGCACCGCAAAAATAAACCCCCAAAAAACTGCCTCCACTACCTTCCCGACCTCTCCTGCCCTCATTTGCCTTCTGGATGCAGATCTGGTGCCCAGCTTGAAGGTCCTTGGGGTTGACAGACTCACTGGAAGGAAGGAGCCTGCGATGCCCAGACAACTTCGGGAAACAGAATTCCTTTCTTCCCCCTAGCTGTCCTGCACTGGATCATGACACGATGAGAAAGCAACCTTTAATGTGCTAATAAGTGAATTAATTAAAGTACCACTAAGCATGTTCAGACTTCACAGCTTGCTAAAGGGTTCATCATTCATTCATTCAGGAAACACTGAGTGAGTGCCTACAGTGATTGTGTGAGGGACCATAAAGACTGAGGGAGTGCAACTTGGGGGAGAAGTGTACCTTTTTTTTTTTTTTTGCTGGCCTCTCACTGTTGCGGCCTCTCCCGTTGTGAAGCACAGGCTCCGGACGCACAGGCCCAGCGGCCATGGCTCACGGGCCCAGCTGCTCGCGGCATGTGGGATCTTCCCAGGCCGGGGCACGAACCCGCATCCCCTGCATCGGCAGGCGGACTCTCAACCACTGCGCCACCAGGGAAGCCCAGAAGTGTACCTTTGAGTTAGCAATGAAGGGAAGCCTGTCTCTGGAGTCTGTGTTTCATCTGAGCCAGAAGGCTGAGAAGGAAGCCGTTATGTGAACACCTGGGGGGTGAGCGTTCCTAGCAGAGGGTGTGGCTAGTGCAAAGGCCTGGGAGTAGGAATGTGCCTGGTAGGTTTTAGGAATAGAAAATGGCTGGAGCAGAGTGAGCAGGGGAGAGAGTGGTGAAGCGAGATTAAATCATGGAGGGCCTCGTACACCACGCTGGTTGAACGTTTGTATTTTATTCTGAGTACAGTGGGAAGCCAATGGAGTATTAAGCAGAGAGGTGACGTGATCTGATTCACAACAGCATGTAAGTGCTGATTCCCCAGGATAAAATAGACACTCACTCCAGACAGAACTAAGGGTGTTCTCTTGGGAATACCTAGAACAATGTGAAAATAGGAGAGTGCTGGAAGCCTAAACAAGCACCATTTACATTCCAAGGAAGGCCAGGAGAGATTGATAAGCCTTTCTATATTTTTCTGCCTTTCATTTTTCTCTTTCATCATTATTATTGAGCTTCTCCCTAAAGTACAACTGGAGATGAGTACTTGGGTGCCTGAAGGAGATCTCAGGGAGAAGGGGCAGGGGTTTTCTAAACAAGTGTTGACTGAAAAAAACACACAACCTAAAAGTTGAGAATTGGTGGATTTGCTGAGGGCTTAAAGTCTGGGAGACAGCCTCTCAGACAGTGCTGAGGGACTATTCCAAAGAGCTAAGAGAGGGGCCAGAATATATAGGAGTTTTTGCAACAAAAATCAGGTAGTCAGAACATCAAAAGATTACTGTTAATTAAAGAGAAAAACAAACATCTCAGGTTAATGACTTTGGTACTTTTCTTTGTATGGGAAGATGCAAGAGTCTGGGCTTATTGACATGCACCTTGACTATCTAGGGCTGGTATCCTGTTTTTCTCCATCCTGAATCTGCTCAGGGTGCACAGTCAGGGGCGGCTTCAGTGGCTTGTGGCTCGATGGCTGCAACATCCTTTGTCTACTGAGATGGCACGTGACATTCTTCGTCCACACCAGGACATCAGGCGCATCATCACCAGTGAGCAGCTGCACCTCAGTCCCACTTGGGGATACTCTCTGAGATGCCATACAAAATGTGCTTTAGAATTTTCTACCTGGTGGGAGGAAAAGAGTATTTTTCCATATGGTCTTGCCCTCCTTGAGCAAGGTTGCTTTGTGGGTGTAAGCTGCCTCATATTTCCAGGTTCACTCAGGCCTCACACTGAGTGCTTCTGCCAGGCTCTCACGCCAAGCCCCAGGGTAGAAAGCCCCAAGCTCTTTCCCTGTAGGCTTTAGCATTAAATGCTCTTTTAAAATGTTGGGTTTTGATTCTACAAATGTCAGAGAAGCTAACCAGAGAGAAAGAGGGTCTGGGTAAGGAAAATATATAGAAGATGGCAGCCAAAAAGCCAACAAGAGCCCTGAGGCATGGGAAGGAATAGAAGGTTGCATGTGGGAAGAAATAAGAGGTAACTCTTTCTCAACAGAGAATTTTGGTTGTTGGGCAGTGTGTTCTCTCTCTGTCTGTGTCTGTCTGTCTGTCTGTCTGTCTGTCTGTCTCTCTCTCACACACACACACACACACACACACACACACACAGTACAAGCCATATGGAGGGACTTTTGGATCCCCAAATATGCCACTCTTTTGACTTACGTCCTTTGTACAACTCCTTCCTTTGTCCGTCCCAGCCATACACACATACACACTTTGCCTGACTGATTCTCATTTATCCCTGAAGACCCTGATCTCACTTTGATGGCTTTCCTTAACTTTCTAAACCTGGTAATAATATACAGTGTCTTAGAGCTTTTTGATTCTAAGAACCAGACCCCCACTCAAAGAGTTCAAGTTAAAAACAACCAACCAAACAAATGAATGTAGGGTAGTGTTTCTCAGCATGTAATCCGCAGACTACTTACCTCCGGATCCCTAGGGTGCTGGTTCTAAGAACACACCCCTGCACCCTGCTTACACCTGATCAACCGGAAGTCTGAGGACTTGGCACATAAACAAGCTGCCTGGATGGTTCTGGTGCACATCCATTTTCAAGAACCACTGCTCCAGGAGAGTCTCCCATTGCTCTTTGCAAAGAGTACATACAGCCAGGTCTGAGAGGAACCAGAACCTTGTCAAGCAACCTCTTAGATCTGTAGAAGTTTGATTTCTTGTTTCCCCACCAGTCTCCTTAGTTGCCCTCCTTTGCTTGCACATGGCTCCCTCAATCCTAAACTCGACTCTTCCAACAGCCAACTGGCTTATCCTCAGAATCCCCATCCCCAATTGTGGATTTATCCAGCTTGGACCAGGGGTCATCCTTGCTCCAGCCACCTGTGGCCCAGGGGTTGGAAGGGTAGACGGCACCTCATGGTACGTTCTCTGCAATGACTATAGACCAGGCAGATTTTAAGTAAAAGAATAGAAATTGTCATTTCTAGTGCAACATTCCATGGGGCTTTGACTTTCTCCTATTATAGCATTTACTGTCTAATCTTGTAATTGGCAGTATACTTCCTAGTATCCACCATCAGACTGACAAAAATCTGAGGACAAGATCCCCATCTTAAGGACTCTTATATCCCTAAAACTTACCAGAATGCTTATCACCAAGAAGGGACGCAATAAATAGTTACTGGATGATGTCAGTGCAAATGTAGAGGAGCACATGATTCCACTAATTTTAAAAGTTTTAAATCAATTTTATTAAGGCATCATTTATATACAGTAAAATGTACCCATTTTAAGTGGACAGTTTGATGTCGCTGCAAATGTACAGGAGCCCATGATTCCACTATTTTTTAAAAGTTTTAAATCCATTTTATGAAGGCATCATTTACATACAATGAAATGCACCCATTTTAAGTGGAAAGTGGATAGTTTGATGAGTTTGACAAGTGTATGCATCAGTGTAACCATGTGTCAATCAAGATATGGAACATTTTCATCACCCCAAAAGTTCCCTCTCGCAATGGGCCGCTTCTTAATTCTTCTCAATTTGCTTCAGAAAGGAGCCATCCAAGCTCAGATTCAGGAGATGGTTCTCAAAGTGTGCTCTCTCAACTAGGAGCACCGGCCTTTACTGGAAACTTGCTAGAAATGGAAATCTTTGGGCCCAACCCCTGACCTGCAGAATCTGAAACTCTAGGGTTGGGACCCCATAATCTGTGTGATGTTGGTGAAAGCTTAAGTATGGAAACCATTGCACTAGATCAACTGAGGTTTCTTTAAAATGGGCAACTGGAGTGGAGCCAGATGAGTCATAGAAATGTTTGAGAGCCTGCCCTGGAATCAAAAGGAAGCTGATAAAGTGTTTTCTGAAGAAAAGGCTAGGTGGGGCCTGCAGGATGGATTTGAAAGCAGAAGGTTGGAGTCAGGAGGACCAGCTCCTTTTACAGTAGGCTCTGGAAGGCCCATTGTCACTGCAAATATATAGGAGCACGTTGCTCCATTACTTGAGGTCTTCAGTAGTTTTGGAGTCTTCATGCAACGAGGCGTTTGAAACGACATTATCTTATGATGAGATTTGGTGGTTAGGTAGTTTTCCTCCCCTTTGAAAGGATTCAGGTCATATGTCTGATCCTGATGCTATTTTCATTAGAATTTTTTTCCTCTATTCAACTCTTACTCAGCCTTTATGATGTCCATTTAAAACATTTATGTGTGTGATTTGTTGCTTTTTTTCTACAAGGTTGCTAGGCTGAAAAAATCAACCTGATACAGGGTAGTGGCTGGGTAAGTCATCACAGAGGAAAATGGAACAAAGGGAGTTTATTGTACGGATTGTATGCTCCTTGAAAAGACAAGAAATACACACAGATTCTAGCTTCAGGAACAATGTCAGCTGATGTGCAGACTTGGTTGGTCAATAGATTTTTAGGGAGAAGAGGAAAGGAAGTATGTGATTGCTTTGGAAAAAAATATGGGCAGAGCGAATGGATGCTAAAAAAGGTTATTTGAAACTTGGAAATGCGGCAAAAAAGATCACTGTATGTCTTTGAACACGATACCAGAGCACTGTTCAAGCAAGCACTCCCAGGCGTCATCCAACTCTCCAGATGAAGGTAACCTTAATTCATGATTAACTAGTGATTAGAGCCCAGATTATGTAAAATTAAATGTTAACTTGTTGATAACTGGTAATATCCAAATGAGTTCTGTCTAGTAGACATTGTATTAGTTTCTGATTGCTGCTGTCAGCAAATGACCACAAATTTAGTGCCTTAACACAACGTAAACTTTTTTTTTTTTGCGGTACGCGGGCCTCTCACTGTTGTGGCCTCTCCCGTTGCGGGGCACAGGCTCCGGACGCGCAGGCTCAGCGGCCATGGCGCACAGGCCCAGCCACTCCGCGGCATGTGGGATCCTCCCGGACCGGGGCACGAACCCGTGTCCCCTGCATCGGCAGGCGGACTCTCAACCACTGCGCCACCAGGGAAGCCCTAAACTTATTTTTTTTAATTAATTTTTATTGGTGTATAGTTGATTTACATTGTATTAGTTTCTGCTGTACGGCAAAGTGAAACAGTTAAACATATATCCACTCTTTTAAAAATTATTTACCCATATCATTACGGAGTACTGAGTAGAGTTCCCTGTGCTGTACAGTAGGTTCTTATTAGTTATCTATTTTTATATATAGTAGTCTGTATATATGTTAATCCCAATCTTAGAGTTTCCCCCTTGGTAACCATGAATTTGTTCTCTATATCTGTGATGCTATTTCTGTTTTGTAAGTTCATTTTTACCATTTTTTTAGAGTCCATGTATAAGCAATATCATAAGATATTTGACATTTTCTGTCTGACATTTCACTCAGTGTGACAATCTCTAGGTCCATCCATGTCGCTGCAACTGGCATTATTATTTTTTTTTAAATTTAATTTTATTAATTTTTTTATACAGCAGGTTCTTATTAGTCATCCATTTAATACACATCAGTGTATGCATGTCAATCCCAATCGCCCAATTCATCCCACCCCCCCCACCAACCCCCCGCCGCTTTCCCCACTTGGTGTCCATACATTTGTTCTCTACATCTGTGTCTCAACTTCTGCCCTGCAAACTGGTTCATCTGTACCATTTTTTAGGTTCCACATACATGCGTTAATATACGGTATTTGTTTTTCTCTTTCTGACTTACCTCACTCTGTATGACAGTCTCTAGATCCATCCACGTCTCAACAAATGGCCCAATTTCCTTCCTTTTTATGGCTGAGTAATATCCCATTGTATATATGTACCACATCTTCTTTATCCATTCATCTGTCGATGGGCATTTAGGTTGCTTCTGTGACCTGGCTATTGTAAATAGTGCTGCAATGAACATTGGGGTGCATGTATCTTTTTGAATTATAGTCTTGTCTGGATATATGCCCAGTAGTGGGATTGCTGGATCATATGGTAATTCTGTTTTTAGTTTTTTAAGGAACCTCCATACTGTTCTCCATAGTGGCTGTGTCAATTTACATTCCCACCAACAGTGCAAGAGGGTTCCCTTTTCTCCACACCCTCTCCAGCATTTGTTGTTTGTAGATTTTCTGATGATGCCCATTCACAGTGGTGTGAGGTGATACCTCATTGTAGTTTTGATTTGCATTTCTCTAATAATTAGTGATGTTGAGTACCTTTCCATGTGCTTCTTGGCCATCTGTATGTCTTCTTTGCAGAAATGTCGATTTAGGCCTTCTGCACATTTCTGGATTGGATTTGTTTTTTTAATATTGAGCTGCATGAGCTGTTTATATATTTTGGAGATTAATCCTTTGTCTGTTGATTTGTTTGCAAATATTTTCTCCCATTCTGAGGGTTGTCTTTTCATCTTGTTTATGGTTTCCTTTGCTGTGCAAAAGCTTTGAAGTTTCATTAGGTCCCATTTGTTTATTTTTGTTTTTATTTCCATTACTCTAGGAGGCGGATCAAAAAAGATCTTGCTGTGATTTATGTCAAAGAATGTTCTTCCTGTGCTTTCCTGTAAGAGTTTTATAGTGTCCGGTCTTACATTTAGGTCTCTAATCCATTTTGAGTTTATTTTTCTGTATGGTGTTAGGGAGTGTTCTAATTTCATTCTTTTACATGTAGCTATCCAGTTTTCCCAGCACCACTTATTGAAGAGACTGTCTTTTCTCCATAGTATATCCTTGCCTCCTTTGTCATAGATTAGTTGACCATAAGTGCGTGGGTTTGTCTCTGGGCTTTCTATCTTGTTCCATTGATTTATGTTTCTGTTTTTGTGCCAGTACCATATTGTCTTGATTACTGTAGCTTTGTAGTATAGTCTGAAGTCAGGGAGTCTGATTCCTCCAGCTCCATTTTTTTCCTTTCCTTGAGGTCTTTTGTGTCTCCATACAAATTTTAAGATTTTTTGTTCTAGTTCCGTAAAAAATGCCATCATTAATTTGATAGGGATTGCATTGAATCTATAGAGTGCTTTGGGTAGTATAGTCATTTTCACAATATTGATCCAATCCAAGAACATGGTATATCTCCATCTGTTGGTGTCATCTTTAATTTCTTTCA
The DNA here is from genome assembly GCF_000442215.2 of Lipotes vexillifer. Lineage (NCBI taxonomy): Eukaryota > Metazoa > Chordata > Mammalia > Artiodactyla > Lipotidae > Lipotes > Lipotes vexillifer. The sequence continues at coordinate 809,275 of NW_006772616.1, read as the reverse complement.
TCAGCGTCTTATAGTTTTCTGCATACAGGTCTTTTGTCTCCCTAGGTAGGTGTATTCCTAGGTATTTTATTCTTTTTGTTGCAATGGTAAATGGGAGTGTTTCCTTAATTTCTCTAGCAGATTTTTTATCACAAGTATATAGGAATGCAAGAGATTTCTGTGCATTAATTTTGTATCTTGCAGCTTTTCCAAATTCATTGATTAGCTCTAGTAGTTTTCTGGTGACATCTTTAGGATTCTTTGTGTATAGTATCATGTCATCTGCAAACAGTGACAGTTTTACTTCTTCTTTTCCAATTTTTATTCCTTTTATTTCTTTTTCTTCTCTGATTGCTGTGGCTAGGACTTCCAAAACTATGTTGAATAATAGTGGTGAGAGTGGATCCTTGTCTCATTCCTGATCTTAGAGGAAATGCTTTCAGTTTTTCACCATTGAGAATGATGTTTGCTGTGGGTTTGTCATATATCGCCTTTATTATGTTGAGGTAGGCTCCCTCTATGCCCACTTTCTGGAGAGTTTTTATCATAAATCGGTGTTGAATTTTGTTAAAAGCTTTTTCTGCATCTATTGAGGTGATCATATGGTTTTTATTCTTCAGTTTGTTAATATGGTGTATCACATTGATTGATTTGCATATATTGAAGAATCCTTGCATCCCTGGGATAAATCCCACTTGATCATGGTGTATGATCCTTTTAATGTGCTGTTGGATTCTGTTTGCTAGTATTTTGTTGAGGATTTTTGCATCTATATTCATCGGTGATATTGGCTGTAATTTTCTTTTTTTGTAGTATCTTTGTCTGGTTTTGGTATCAGGGTGATGGTGGCCTCATAGAGTTTGGGAGTGTTCCTTGCTCCTCAATTTTTGGAAGAGTTTGAGAAGGATGCATGTTAGCTCTTCTCTAAATGTTTGATAGAATTTGCCTGTGAAGCCATCTGGTCCTGGACTTTTGTTTGTTGGAAGATGTTTAATCACAGTTTCAATTTCAGTGCTTGTGATTGGGCTGTTCATATTTTCTATTTCTTCCTGGTTCAGTCTTGGAAGGTTATACCTTTCTAAGAATTTGTCCATTTCTTCCAGGTTGTCCATTTTATTGGCATAGTTGCTTGTAGTAGTCCCTTAGGATGCTTTGTATTTCTGCGGTGTCTGTTGTAACTTCTCCTTTTTCATTTCTAATTTTATTGATCTGAGTCCTCTCCCTCTTTTTCTTGATGAGTCTGGCTAATGGTTTATTAATTTTGTTTATCTTCTCAAAGCACCAGCTTTTAGTTTTATTCATCTTTGCTATTGTTTTCTTTGTTTCTGTTTCATTTATTTCTGCTCTGATCTTTATGATTTCTTTCTTTCTGCTAACTTTGGGTTTTGTTTGTTCTTCTTTCTCTAGCTCCTTTAGGTGTAAGGTTAGATTGTTTATTTGAGATTTTTCTTGTTTCTTGAGGTAGGCTTGTATAGCTATAAACTTCCCTCTTAGAACTGCTTTTGCTGCACCCCATAGGTTTTGGATAGTCATGTTTTCATTGTCATTTGTCTCTAGGTATTTTTTGATTTCCTCTTTGATTTCTTCAGTGATCTCTTGGTTATTTAGTAACGTATTGTTTAGCCTCCATGTGTTTGTGTTTTTTACGTTTTTTTCTGTGTAATTCATTTCTAATTTCATAGCACTGTGGTCAGAAAAGATGCTTGATATGATTTCAGTTTTCTTAAATTTACTGAGGCTTGATTTGTGACCCAAGATGTGATCTATCCTGGAGAATATTCTTGTATGTTATTTGTCGTTTTTCCCTTGCTGCTTTCAGTAATTTTTCTTGGTCTTTAATTTTTGCCAATTTGATTACTATGTGTCTTGGCATGTTTCTCCTTGGGTTTATCCTGTATGGGACTCTCTGTGCTTTCTGGACTTGGCTGGCTATTTCCTTTCCCATGTTAGGGAAGTTTTCGACTATAGTCTCTTCAAATATTTTCTCGGGTCCTTTCTCTCTCTCTTCTCCTTCTGGGACCCCTATAATGTGAATGTTGTTGCGTTTAATGTTGTCCCAGAGGTCTCTTAGGCTGTCTTCATTTCTTTTCATTCTTTATTCTTTATTCTGTTCCACAGCAGTGAATTCCACCATTCTATATTCCAGGTCACTTATCTGTTTTTCTGCCTCAGTTATTTTATTGATTCCTTCTAGTGTAGTTTTCATTTCAGTTATTGTGTCATTCCTCTCTGTTTGTTTGTTCTTTAATTCTTCTAGGTCTTTGTTAAACATTTCTTGCATCTTCTCAATCTTTGCCTCCATTCTTTTTCTGAGGTCCTGGATCATCTTCACTATCATTATTCTGAATTCTTTTTCTGGAAGGTTGCCTATCTCCCTTTATTTAGGTGTTTTTCTGGGGTTTTATCTTGTTCCTTTATCTGGTACATAGCCCTCTGCATTTTCATCTTGTCTATCTTTCTGTGCATGTGTTTTTTGTTGATCATTTTGTTCTTTTTTATGACTGAGTAAAATTCCATTGTATATATGTACCACATCTTGTTTATCCATTCATCTGTCAATGGATATTTAGGTAGCTTCCATGTCCTGGCTATTGTACATAGTGCTCCAATGAACATTGGGGTGCATATGTCTTTTCGAATTATGATTTTCTCTAGAATTCCAGAGGTCAGAAGTCCTAAATGGGTTTCTTGGGGCTAAAATCCAGATGTTGGAAGGCAGTATTCCTGGTGGAGGTTCCAGGGGAGAATCTGTTCCTTTGTGTTTTTAAGCTTCTAGAAGCTACCTGAATTCCTTGGCTCTTGGTCCCTTTCTGCATCTTCAAATTCAGCAGTGTAGCATCTTCCAGTCTCTCTCTGACTCTCACTGCATTGCCTTCTTTCTCTTATAAGAATCTTTATATTTGCATTGGGCCCATCTGGATTATCCAGGATAATCTCTCCATGTCACGATTCTTAAGTTAATAACATCTGTAAAGTCCCTTTTGCTGTGTGAAGTAATATATTCACAGATTCTAGGGATAAGGACATACACATCTTTGGGGGACCATTATTCTGCTTACTACAAAGATACAGATGATTTTGTTCATAAGAGAAGTTGACCCCCGAAATTATGGTTTAATGCACTGTATGGCACTAACCAGTTTTGTATTGAATATAACCATCATTTCAGCTTTATTTTTTCTACTTTAAATATATAACACTATGTTTGCATATGTATGTATGTATATGTATAGTATCTATGTGTATATATATATGTATTATATATACTTTATACATGATGAAGGCAATAGGGTCAGAGTCTGGTGTGTGTGTGTGTATGTGTACGTGTGTATGTGCATCAGGTTTTTGTATTCTCCTTTGAACAAGCTTTATCATCCTCTGGTTCCGTCATTAATGAATTAAATATTTTGATACATGTTCTCTTTATAATTGTAAGGGAATTATAGTTTTAATATTTTGAAAATTATACTTGACCATGGTGATGGGACTATGTAAAAGGGACAGAGGAGCCAGCTGAAAGAACTCCCAGTGGCCAAAGCTGCAACAGTTTGTGTAACAAAATAAGTAACACTGGATATAACCCAAGGTATAAAATACCCATGAGGTGGTGACATCACCGACATGACTCAGTAAGATGTCCCTTGTCATAAAATGCCCTTAGCAATAACAATTCAGCATTTGTCCACAGACAAACCTGCCTTTGAGGGAGCTGTGGGATCCAGCACCTGTGCCAGGGACCCAGGAGGAGTCTCGCCTACTCGCATGTTGGGTAACAGACGTACAGACCTCAATCCTGGCTGTGGACCCTGCAGTGGCCCATGAACTGGCTCCAGCCCTTCTCAGCTGCAGTGTGGGAGCCCCTGAAAAACATAGTATTAGACAATAACTCACAAATGAGAGAGCCTTTAATGAAGTCCAGATTTCCAGCAGAGAAGTCCCAGCACACTGTTGGAGCAAAAAAGTACAAGTTTGGTCACATTGGAGAGGGTGAGAAGAACAGTTTCACTTTACTCACACCACCCCTCCTCCAAGGTGACAGCGCGGTGCCAAGCGAGATCTTCTGGGCCTGTGATTTCTCCTCCAGGGGAAAGTGAGAGCGTGTGCATGAGCACCTGGCTTCTCAGGTCTGCTGGACTTTGACAAGGAGGCCCATTTCTCTCTCACCCCACCTAGAGCACTGAGTCATGAGCTGCATGACTTTGGGGCTGGAAGAGGCTGGGAGAGCAGTGGGTAGGACTTTAGGATGGCATCAAAGGGATACAGATCCTTCTGTTTCTTAGTTTGAACATGAATGAGTATTGAATTTTATTAAATGATTTTTCTGCATCTATTGACATAATTGTATGATTTCTCCTTTAAGTTATTACTGTAATAAATTAATAGATATTCTAATATTTAATCAATCTTACAGTCTTAGAATAAACTCGACTTGGTTATGATGTTTAAAAAAAAAAAAAGGAACACATCCTACTAACTGCATTAAAGACTCTATCCAGTAGTCTGTCCACAAACCATTGGTAATTCCTCACCGGCTGATTCCCCCCAATGACCCACAGGCTCCCCCAGCACTCTGTGCACCTCCCCCCCCACACACCCCTACCATGTGTCTGGCACTGTTTGCCTACTCCCAATGGCAGCAAGAGAGAGTGAGCTTTGGCAGATGGCTAGTGAGCACAGACAGAAAGCCAGGCCAAGTCTGCAGGCCAGAGAGAGAAACCGCAAACTTGAGCTTTGACTCTGCCCTCAGGAAGCAAAAGAGAGGCTGTCAGCACCTGACTCAGAGGGTGGCAGGAGCAAGAGAAGCCATACAAGCTCAAGAATTCCATCACAAGAAGGAATAAGAAGCATGGAATAGGCATATCCATAGAAAATCTTTTAAGCCTCAGAATCCCTAACAGTACTGATCACAGGTATTTCTCTTCCAAAGTCCGTTAGTAAAGGTGGAAGGAGTTGACTGCCACTACAAATGCGAAGACAGCAGTGCAAGACTTCAAGAAACGTGAAAACAAATAACACGATGGCATTAGTAAGTCCTTACCTATCAATAATTACTCAATGTAAAAGGATTAAATTCTTCAATCAGAAGTCATAGTGTGGCCGATGGGATAAAAAACAAGACCGAACTATCTGCTGCCTACAGGAGACTCACTTCAGCTTCAAGGACACATAGGCTCAAATGAAGAGATGGAAAAGGATATTCCATGCAAGTGGAAACCAAAAAAAAGTGGGGGTAGCTATACTTACATCAGACAAAATAGACTTGAAGCAAAGAATAGTAACAAGGGACAAAGAAGATCGTTATACAATGATAAAGGGGTGCTTTCATTAAGGGAATATAACAATTATAAATATACATGCAGTCAACATTGAACACCTAAATATATTGAGCACATAGTAACAGATCTGTCTTCCACTCACCAAAATTAACTTGAAATGTATTAAAGATTTAAATGTAAGACCTGAAACCATAAAATTCCTAGAAGAAAATGTAGGCACAAAAACTTTATGACCTTGCTCTTGGCAACAATTTTTTGGATATGACACTAAAAGCAAAAGCAACAAAAACAAAAATAAATCAAGTGGAACTACATCTAACTGAAAATCTTCTTTCTGCACAGCAGAAGAGCTGATCAACAAAATTAAAAGGCAGCCTATGAAATGGGAGAAAATATTTGCCGATCGTATATCTGATAAGGGGTTGATATCCAAAATATTTAAGGAACTCATACAACCCAATAGCAAAAAACAAACAATCTGATTTAAAAGTGGGCAAAGGAACCTGAAGAGACATTTTTTCCAAAGAAGACATCCAAATGGCCAAGAGGTACATAGAAAAGATGTTCTAGGTCACTAAATCATCAGAGAAATGCAAGTGAATGCCACAATGAGATATCACCTCATACCAGTTAGAATGGCTATTATTAAAAGTATGAAAGACAACAAGTGTTGGCAAGCATATGGAGAAAAGAGAACCCTTATGCACTGTTGGGTGGGAATGTTCTCTCTGGTGGAGAACTAGGAAAATGGCAAAACCTGGAGCGGCCATGTTGAAAGATGGCAGAGTCAATCCATGATCATGGATCCCTATGTGATTCTACAGATCAGAATGCTCTACCTGCCCTAGACTACCTGCTTCTATTTGGACTATTATGTGAAAGAGAAATACATGCTTGTCTCAATAAAATCCTTATATTTTAGAGTCTCTTTGTGATAGCAGCTTAGCATGAACCATATTAATGCTTTAACCATACCAGAGTGCTACATTGATCCAAGTATTGGCTTTCTTCTTTGTTGGCCTTCCTTATTAAGACATTAAAACTAGAATTGAGGCTTTAGGTGCTCTTTCACCAAGTGGAAATGAGCTTTTCTTTCTTGCAGTTCTGTCCGATTTTATTTTTGGGCTGCATAAAAGTGTTTAGAAAGGAGTTCTGTGATGTCTGTCGCTGGGGAAGATTAAAGCTAACATATAGGTATATAAAAGAAATAAGCCTGTGCCTTCACTTATTGTACAAGATAGCTGCAGCCAGCTTAGAAATTAGACTTTTATCTATATTACCTGATTTTCTTCAGGCGTTTCTTGAGTTTTTAAGACATGTTCACCTAGTCTGCCATATTCAAGAAAATGACAAAGAGTAGAGAATGGATATGATCGGGCTGTAAATAGATGTAACAGTATAGGTGTTTGAAACAAGCATACTGTGGGTTGGATAAATAAGAAGGGAGGAAATTGTGGCAACAGACTATTATTTCAGTAAGTTTGACGGGGAAGGGAGCATTTAGGTGAGCGTGTATGGCTAATATATGAAACAATGTGTATATATGTGAGGAAAAAATGTGCTTCAGTACATAGTCTAGATTCCATCTCGTTGACACCCCTTGTATTATCTGATTCTAAGAAAGCTATTTTACAGCTGTCTAAGCTGTAGATAACTACTGTCAATACTAAATCATTTTATCTGTAGACATGAAAATTCTACATGTCTTTTAGAGGTTCAAAAAAAAAAACATTAAAACTAAATTGGTAAATAAATTCTTATGAAAAATTAAGTGGGTCTCTAACCTATACAGGGTCTTTCCTTTTAACTCCA
>NW_006772616.1:747334-802198 GCF_000442215.2 Lipotes vexillifer | reverse complement strand
AGGAATGATATTTTTATTATTTTCCTTTTTATTTGGTGCTTGCGTATCTCTGTACCTTACACTTCTTGTGCTCTCTCCCTGTCTCTCCCTCTCCCTTCCTCCGTCTCCCCCTCTCTCTCTCTCTCTCTCCCCCTCTCTCTCTCTCTCTGCTTTCTATTCTAGGCAGAGTACCTAAAGCTTGTTTTTTCCCTTTTCTTTTCTCTCCAAGTGGATATACTCTCTCGTGACCGGAGGCTGCTTGGCCACGCTAACATGTATCTGGAATGTTCTTCTCTTCCTTCTGGCTTCATTGCCTTGTACTTGTACTCATAGCTCAGCTCAGTTATCACCCCCCCCAGAAGTCTTCCCTGACCCCTCAGAGTACGTTGTGTTCCTCTCTTATGTGCTGTATTAGTTCACGGCCTCTGAGAGACAGACACCAAAAAGGGATTCGACGTGCAAATAATTTTTTTAGGGAAAATGATTTTTCAGTTTAAAAGTTAGGAGTGCAAGAAGCAGGAGTAGACAGGGAGAGCCTTCAGACCATGATGCGGGTATGGCCCCTGTGAGAGGGGGGAGGGGAAGGAAGGAGGCGTGGGTAGGAAGAGTCTTAGACTCTGGGCACCTCTGAGAACATTTCGCTGAGGTTGATGGGGCATCCTCAAGCGCAAGTAGCCCATTGAAGGAGTCCTGCCTCTCACAGGATGGGTCCCTGCTGGGCCCGGTTCTTGGCTGGCAGGAGCCCAAAGAATCAAGAAGAGCATCAGCTGGGCTGTCAGTGAGCTGTGCTGCCTGCAGTCAGAGATGTGAGTGGTGCATTTTAATAGCCACCTCATCTGATCTCTAAGCCCCGTGTCTGATTATACAAGTTGTGTGACTGTGTAGACATTACATTCTTACACTCTTCCCTCTTTGTACCACTCTTTGCTCCACGAGGGAAAGGACTGTGTGTGTTTTGCATAATATCCCTAGGGCCTAGCACAGTGTCTAGCACATTTTAAAACAAAGGCAACCTGAACTTTCCAAAAATCAATTTAAAATTCTTTTAAATTTTAAAAAGATTTTTATTAATTTAAGACATTTTTTTCAACTTGGTTTAAAGAAAAATGTGCCCTGGGGGGAGGTTCAAAATAAATAGAATCTGCAATAATGGTTGTAAACAACTGAAAGCATTAACCTGAAAATCTCTATTAGATGAAATTTAAATGTCCTGTGGCAGTTGATCAGGCGAAATGCTGGAAATACCTAATTCCAAGAAAATCTTAAACCCAATTATCTATTCATTGTGCTTAGAAAGACAGTGTTTGTTCTGAGATACCTTTATGAGTTTAATAAACTATTTATAAATGACCCCACATGTAAATAAAATGCTTTCTTGGTCTGCAGGGGTCAGATAAATGGTCAGATTTATTGGTCAACTATAAAAATGTAGATGATTCTTCCATGCTCACTGCTTTGAAGTTAGGCAAAAAGAGGAAGTGTCAGAAAAAGGCAGGCATGAAATCTGGGCACTGTGACAGGACTGTATGAGAATTCTTGTCTTACTCAGTTTGTGGACTTGCTAGTGTAAATGTGGGTGGTCTGGAAAGTTCTTTGCTTATAGTGTAATGTGTGGGAGTTTAGGATCCCAAGTGGCATTACTAAGTGTGAGCCTGCCTGCTGCCGTCATCAACACCATTTGCTTCCCTGTTGCCTTTTGGTAGCCCTCCATGTGTAAATTTAGATCTGTAATTTAAAAGTGTGCTCATGGTGCTGGATTTGTTTCCTCTCAGGGTGCATGAAATCAGGTGTTTGGAAGTAGAATCCAGTTCTACCCTTGATTTGTACTTTCAGCTATGCCTTGAATTCATTTAAGTTTCCTCACTCCAAATGGAAATTGCCTTATTGTTTTATCTGATAATAAAAGTATTATTAAAGCAATTCAATATCAAGGGGGAAAATAAAACATCTGTAATTTTGTCCCATGAAAGAAACTGCTCAACATTTTGTGTAAAGAATTCTGGACTGAATTCATTTCTTTTTTGTTTTTTTTTAATTTATTTTTTAATGAAGTATAGTTGAATTACAACATTGTGTTAATTACTGCCGTACAGCAAAATTGTACAGATATATATATTCTTTTTCATATTCTTTTCCATTATGGTTTATCCCAGGATATTGAATATAGTTCCCTGTGCTATACAGTAGGGAATAGCACAAATAGGGATTTGTCTTTCCAACTTACTTCACTTATTGTGATAATCTCTAGTTGCATCCATGTTGCTGCAAATGGCATTATTTTGTTCTTTTTATGGCTGAGTAGTATTCCACTGTATATACGTTCAACATCTTATTTATCCATCATCTGTCGATGGACATTTAGGTTGTTTCCCTATGTCTTGGCTATTGTAAATAGTGCTGCCATGAACACAGGGGTACATGTATCTTTTTGAATTATAGTCTTGTCTGGATATATGCCCATAAGTGGGATTGCTGGGTCATACTGTAGTTCTGTTTTTAGTTTTCTGAGGAACCTCCATACTGTTTTCCATAGTGGCTGCACCAACTTACATTCCCACCAACAGTTTAGGGGGTCTCCCTTTTCTCCACACTCTCTCCAGCATTTGTTACTTGTAGACTTTTTGATGATGGCCATTCTGACTGGTGTGAGGTGGTGCCTCATTGTAGTTTTGATTTGCATTTCTCTAATAATTAGAAATGTTGAGCATCTTTTCATGTGATGGCCAATAGACCATCTGTATTTCTTCTTTGGAGAAATGTCTCTTTAGGTCTTCTGTCCATTTTTTTATTGGATTGTTTGTTTATTTGTTGTCGAGTTGTATGAGCTGTTTGTATATTTTCGAAATTAAGCCCTTGTCGGTCGCATCATTTGCAGATAGTTTCTCCCATTCTGTAGGTTGTCTTTTTGTTTTGTTTATGGTTTCCTTTGCTGTGCTGGACTGACTTCATTTCTGATCTTCATTTGGCCGTGGATTCTGACACTATCGTTTTAAGTTAGGATATTATCATCTATCTAGTTGTTTAGGAATTCCATTCTAATAACAAAAATATTTATTATTATAATCAGTTTACTATGTACTAAATGCTTTATGAGGACTGTATAATTTAATCCCAACGACGCTTGATGTAGGCAAAATTATTCTGCTCTTTTTATGTAAAAGGAAACAAAGACCTTGGAGGTATAAATATTAGCTAAAGAGAAAACTGACATTCTAACCTGGGCAGTTTCTCTCTGATTTGAGAAGGAAGAAGTACTTTATTTTACATCGTCTGACAGTATTTTATGGGTTATTATAGGTATTTGTAAATCCTTCTGGATTAAGGCATGAGATAAATCTAATACAAATATACATATTTGAAGGGACCTAAAGACTTTCCTATATGAATAAATATGTGGTCTGCCCTTCCGTGACCTTGAAAGAAACTATTTTATCAAGGAACCACTCTCCTAATTTACTTGACTTATAATTTCAGGGTTTCATAAAGTGAGGGTTCAAATGTAATTACACCAAGTGCTCCATTTAGGCTGTCATGATTTTTGATAAATGTTTGGCTGATGTTTGGCTACCTAATCTTCTAGCCTGTCTGGAATGTCTTGTGTGTCTGCTAAGTTCCTTACAACCTTTCAGAGTAGACCTTCATCGCTTCATGGCTGGTCAGTATTCTCAGATACATTTTAGTGCTCTTGATCTTAATTCTGTTTTATGGATGAATGTTTCAAAGATGAGAGGTGGTTTTTTTTTTTTTTTTTTTTTTGCAAAATCCCAAGAAGTGGGAGATTTGGCAATAGTTGTAAGGTTGGGGGGTGTTTTTTTTTTTTTTTTTTTTTTTTGCGGTACGCAGGCCTCTCACTGTTGTGGCCTCTCCCGTTGCAGAGCACAGGCTCCGGACGTGCAGACTCAGCGGTCACGGAGAGAGGTGTTTCTGAGTGACCACTTCTGTATCTTCAGTCTCAGATGCTCCATTAGGATTCTTAAGTGACTGGCTGAAGTCATTATCGAGGCAAGAGCTGTTACTTCAAGTGTTGGCAAACTTGATTCTTGTGTCTTGCAAGCAGCCAACAATATGCTTCCTTTTATACACACTCAAAAGCACAAACTTACATTCACACACATGGTTTTCAGCTTCATTTCCAGTTTAACAGGTAGAAGAAGAGGAGTGTTGGCCAGATAAACTTGGGAATTTATCAAATTATAGGGGATGAGGAGTGATGGAAATTTAACCTATTGCCTCAAGAATTTTAAAGATTGAGTCAAGAGTTACAAACTCAAAATGCTGGAAAGGGCCAATGAGACAGATTACCTAAGTACATAATTAAGGCTGAGTAAAGCAATAAGGGAAGGTGAGGCCTGGGGCAAACTGGGGAACCATGCCCCAGCTGAATTTTGGTTTTTTTTGAGGTATGATATGCTGCCCAAACAAAACATACTGAGAGCTGCATTTAAACCAGAACTGGCTGCTGTTTGAAGTTTTCTAGTTTCTGGAACAGATTAGTGCAAGATAGGGAAATATATTAAGGTCTCATAAGTTTGACCACTGTATCCAAGTAGATCCCTCCTTTTATTCCCTATTTCAGTAGTCCTTTTATTCCCCTTTCTAGCACTTATCACAGTCTGTATAATTAGCTTCTGTTTTTAATTTGTTTACTTGTTTATAATCTCTTTCTCTCAAATTTAAGCTTTATGAAGGCAGTGACTGCATTTTTCTTGCTCATCTCTGTGATTACCAACACTACCCAGGGTCAGATACATAATTGGTCCTCATAAAAATTGTTGAGGGGATGAAGCAAAGAGTACGATACATCGTATCAACATGTGGCGTATCTTTTCAATCCTGGCATGCCCAGTGCTTAGTGCAATTGTGGTGATGCAGTAAGTATTCGTTGGTTGCAGGTGTTGGTGATGATGGTCTGCCGCAGATGGTTAACCACATTGAACTAGCTTACACTGGGTGAGAGGCAAAGTCTTGAAATAGATGTGGTCAGCAGACTGGGGAGATACTTGGGCACTGGCCTCAGCTCTGCCAGGCAGTTCGGTAAGACAGAAAATGTCAAGCTTTATGGATACTAATTAGGCATGACTAGTAATCAGAGCAAGTTGCTGTGACGTCTGATGATGGATAAAAACAGGAAATCCAGAAAGGGTCACTGTTCCCAGATAAAGGTATGCAGTCCGCCTCGGGTAAGCCAGCTGATGCTAGAACTAAATCCACAGGAGCTGAATGTTGAGTCCACACACGTGGTAAGAAGAGGAATGGTAAGAGAAAGGCCCAACAGGAGATAAGGCACCAAGAAACCATCTGGGCATCCAGTACGGGTTTAGAATTCTAAAATTCCAGAAATGATCGCAAAGTGTAGACGTGGCCTCAATGTCCAGACAGAATGATTGCTGGAGCCCAGATCAGGCCCACACCAGCATTAGTGTTGTTTGGTGTTGAGTTCTCTAATAAATTCCGTCCCAACTAAGAGCACATTAGTGCCAGTAACTGAAGGGCTAACACCAGTACCCTTGGCTATAGGGAGAAGAGCTTCCAGTCCTTTGTCCTAAGTGAGTATGAACCTAGGATGTTTAATTTTTAGAACAGGAGAACCCATGTGGGTTAATGCTTTCACATATTTAGCAATCAGGACTCTTTGGTTATATGGAACAGAAAGATCATTCATATTAACGTAAGTGACAAAGAGGAAGCTATTGGCTCATATAAACACAGCATGTGAAAGCAGAGCAGAGCTGGCTTTGGGGTTTATGTTCTCTCTGCCGGTGCTGCTCTCTGCTGTGGCTTCACTCTCCCCTCTGTTGGAGAGAGTTCCCTGCAGAGAACGGTGTAACCTGGTGGTCATGAACTTGGGCAGTCCCACAGCCTGGGTGTGAAGGCCACCACTCCCCTTTGCCCTTAGACAAATTCTTCATCTATAACATGGGCATAATTAATAGCACCTATGTCATAGATTGTTTGCAAAGATTAAATGAGCACATAAATGTAAAACTCTTACAATCGTGCCTGGTACATAGAAAGTACTGTGTTATTATTGGCTTCCAGGAGCTCTGGCTCATAGCCCAACAGTTCTGTTACCAGAGGGTGGAGAATGATTCACCCCGCCGTACTAGTTAAAGACAGTTGTCTAGGATGACTCTCATTAGCTGAAACTGGGACAGAGTTATTGTCCATGTGAGGTGTGGGATCTCGTTCAAAAGGGGGAGAATTGGGCTTCCCTGGTGGCGCAGTGGTTGAGAGTCCGCCTGCCGATGCAGTGGACACGGGTTCGTGCCTCGGTCTGGGAAGATCCCACATGCCGCGGAGCGGCTGGGCCCGTGAGCCATGGCCGCTGAGCCTGTGCGTCCGGAGCCTGTGCTCCACAATGGGAGAGGCCACAACAGTGAGAGGCCCGTGTACCGCAAAAAAAGGGAGAATTGAGCAATGAGGCAGAGTTGCCTCTGTCCACTGCATTTTATATTCCCCTTCCATATAGAATTATTGCTAGGAAGTGGCTGCCCAGCTAGGGTCTGTATTTCCTAGCATTCTTCCTCCCCTGCATGGGAGATGGAGGAGTTAGAGGGCATACATGTGACTAGTTCTTACTCATGTCGTGGGGTTGAAGTGAAGTGATGTGTGATCCTTCCAAGCCAAGGCTTTATTTTTTTTTTTTTTGCGGTACGCAGGCTTCTCACTGTTGCGGCCTCTCCCGTTGCAGAGCACAGGCTCCGGACGCGCAGGCTCAGCGGCCATGGCTCACGGGCCCATCCGCTCCGCGGCATGTGGGATCTTCCCAGACCGGGGCACGAACCCGTGTCCCCTGCATCGGCAGGCGGACTCTCAACCACTGCGCTACCAGGGAAGCCCTTCCAAGCCAAGGCTTTTAAGAGGTGCTCTTGCTTTTCTCCTGGTTATAGTTAGCAATGAGGACCTTGATCTCAATGCTCGTTACACATTGGAATCACTTGGTTACTTAACAAAACTGATGCCAGGCCTGATATTAGACCAGTGGTTCTTAACCAGGGGGTATTTTTGCCCCCTAATGGGAATTTGGCAAAATCTGAGAATATCTTTGGTTGTCACCCTTGGGTGGAGGGGTTATTGGAATCTAATAAGCAGAGGCCAGGGATGTTGCTAAGCGTCTTACAATGCACAGAACATTCCCCCACAGCAAAGAATTGTCTGATCTGAATTGTGTCAAGAGTTATAAACCCTGCCCTAGAGGATGGAGAGCCACAGGACTGAGAGATGGAAGAGGCCTGGTGCCTGAATCACTGCATCAAGGACAGTTGCCTGTCGACCTGGAGCCCTTACCTTGGAGAGTCATCTGAATGGAAAACAAGCCTCTAATGTGTTAAATTATTGAAAGTTGGGGTCTCTTTGTGATAGCAGCTAGCATTGCCTTAAGAAATACAAGAAGAGAAATGTGCTGAAGGAATTATGATTAGTTAGCTTACGAAATGGACATGCGATATATTTTATTGCCGTCTACCTAGGTTGCAATATTAAATTGTGGGCCATTGTTTTACTTAAAATTGGTTGGTAATTCACAGCACAGATTTCCCTAATTAAAATCATCCAAATCAGTATTCAGTGATTTTATGGCATGGGAATGGATTTTGAGTATTTGGTTTGTATCCTGGATGAAAAATATTGGAGTCTGACCTTAATAAGTAGGTTAGGTTGTGTTTCAAGTCAAAATTTGTTTTATTTAGGATTGCATCTGTTTTATTCAGTAAATGTAAAGTTAATCTTTCACATCATCTTATTAGTTACTGTTTGTAAAGAAGATAGGTTAAAAAAAAGAAAAGAAGATAGGTTAGATTTGTAAAGTAAGAGAAGAAAAATTGTTACAGATGGTAGCTTTAGTAAATATTGAAAAAATGCCAGACTCTTAAATCTGTTTGACGATGTATGTTAATGCTTGAAATTGATTAATACTGAAACTCTATAGGGGTTGTGTTTTTTCAGGAATTTTAGAGAAAATGAATCAATTCTTTCAGTGCATGGCGTCTAGGAGGACCCCCATCTTCCTCTAGAGTCACCCAGGGCTGGACAGTTAAGGCACTGAACTCTTTGGCTATATTGATACAGTTAGAGATGGGCTAGATTAGGGTTAATCTTGGGACTTGTTTAGCATCTATCAGAAGAAACATGCTTCATTTTTTGCTGGTTTGGAGCTATAAGGCTATAAGCCAAGAGCTGTGGGCAGCAATTTACTTCAGAATGAAGCCAGCATAAAGAAGAACATAGATGAAAGATGGAGATGGAGATAGAAAGAGAGAGAGAGATTCAGTTCTAATGACATCATTTGAATGTCTTGGCCGAGTTATCAAGTCACACCTAGAGTTTCACAGACTTTTCATTGACCCATGTGAGTAAAGTCACGCTTTTTGCTTAAGCCAATTGGCTTGAGTTTTCTGTCACTTATATCTACTTTCAAGTAACGTAAGTGAGATATGTTGCTTATGCCTGATGTGGTGAAATACGTTGATTGTGTCTTTATTTGTTATGGTGGATTACGTTATTATTACTGATTATTTGCTCCTCTCCTGTGAGCTTCCATGTCCATCCATTTGCTGTGACTGGCATTACCTAGCGTGTGGAAGGAGAATACTTCTCGAAACCATAATGTCAAGTCTGGTCATGTGACTTGCTTTGGTCAGTAGGATGTGGGAAGAAATGAATATGCATATCCATGCAGAAGCTTTAAGGGCAATCACATGGTTCTGCCATTTTCTCTCTCTTTTAATCTGCCAAGTGGCCATGAATCCCAGAATGGAGAAGATATTTGGAGCAGAGCCTCAGTGGATCCACAGATGACAAGTAACATGAACAAGAAATAAATGTATTTTGTTGTAAACTATTGATATTTTGGTGTTGTTGTTAATGAAGCATAACCCAGCAAGAGTTGACTAATATACTTGCTGTCTTTGGAATGCTTGCAAAATTGATAATTGAGTATAAACCTAGAGCACCTATAATCTTTGATTATATCCTGCAAGTTACCAAATATGAATTTGGGATGACTGGTTGCTTCTTATTTTTTTGGTGTTTGTAGCCCTGTTATATGCAGTTGTGACTGAGAACATGGGTTTTATCTCTGCGGTTTAATAACTAGTAAGCTACCGAACTTCTTAGATTCTCAATGTCCTCCTTATAATAATAATACTAGGCTTCCCTGGTGGCGCAGTGGTTGAGAGTCCGCCTGCCGCTGCAGGGGACACGGGTTCGTGTCCCGGTCCGGGAAGATCCCACATGCCGCGGAGCGGCTGGGCCCATGAGCCGTGGCCACTGAGCCTGCGTGTCTGGAGCCTGTGCTCCGCAACGGGAGAGGCCACAGCAGTGAGAGGCCCGCATACCGCAAAAAAAAAAAAAAAGAATGACTTCTGGGTTTTAAGCTTCTCTCTCTAGGACCTCGTAAATGCACCATGAAAAATAAAGTGAAGTGTTTGCTCCAGTATAAGCAAAGTTATGGCACAGATAATTGGGACTTGATAAAATGTCCCATCACTGACCCTTGAGCTCAATTCCCTGAGGGCCCAGTGTTTAAAGAAGATTAGAGTATAATGTATTTGTTGGTGGTCCATAGCCAAAGTCAACACAAGTACCCAGACTATAATGTACTGCTGGAGAACACAGTTTGAATATTCCAGCCCCAGGCCAAATGGTGAAGTCTAGCTGTTGTGTGGTCCTGTAATCTTCTCCATCTTCCCCCCCACCCCCACCCCACATGCTTGATGCTCTTTACTTGTCAGAGCTCTTTGAAGAGCCTGAGGGATATTGCATAACAGCATGCTCTTCAAGGAATTAGCTTTGCAACTTAAGGAAGAGAAACTTTCAGGACTTCAGCTGTGCTCAGTGTTTATTATTTCTCAGACTGTGCTCTTGCATGGTGTAGTTATAAAAGCATACACTTACACTAATGTAAGTTATATAACTAATAGCTGTAGAATATATAATATGTAACTCTCATAAGAGTTATAAAAGTAGACACAGTGGGGATTTCCCTGGTGGTGCAGTGGTTAAAAATCCACCTGCCAGTGCAGGGGACACGGGTTCGAGCCCTGGTCCGGAAAGATCCCACATGCCACGGAGCAGCTAAGCCCGTGGACCACAACTACCGAGCCTGCGCTCCAGAGCCCGTGAGCCACAACTACTGAGCCCGTGTGCCACAACTACTGATGCCCACATGCCAAGAGCCTGTGCTCCACAACCAGAGAAGCCACTGTAATGAGAAGCCCACGCACCGCAATGAAGAGTAGCCCCCACTCACCGCAACTAGAGAAAGCCCGCGCACAGCAATGAAGACCCAACGCACCCAAAAATAAATAAATTAAAAAAAAAAGGAGACACAGTGGGCATTGATTAATGTTACTTATAAATGCGAAGACTGAGACCTGCAAATATTAACCAACTTGCTTTTAGACTCACGGGTACTCATTATTGTTCAAAGCTTATATTTATATCAAGACTTACTCCTTCAACATATATTTATTGAGTACCGTATGCTAGGACTGTTTCCAAGTAAGCAATGTAATCTAATAAATTGCTTGTCCTCATAGAGCTCATGCTCTATTTGGGAAGATAAATAAGCAAAGAAAAAAAAAAAACCCAAATAGTATAATTTCATATAATACCATGAAGAATAAAACAGGGCAAGGGGTAGAATGTAATTAAGTGCATTAAAAAGGGACCTTTGTCAAAGAAGTCCTTTGTGAAGGGAAGATATCTGAACTGAGACAGGATTGATGAGAAGGAATTCTGGGGGCAAAAAACATTCTACTTGGGGAGACAGCAGGTGCAAAGGTCCTGAGGCAGGAAACAACTTAGCAGATTTGACAACAGGAAAGAGAAAGCCACATGGTGGGAATATGGTGAATCCAGGAAAGAAAAGTTTATTTGGGGGCTAAGAGATTAGAGACTCTTTAGGGCTACAGCAGAGAGCTTGGATTTTATCTAAGGGCAGTGGGAAGTCATTAGAGGGTTTTAAACACTAAAGTCACGTGATCTGAGTAGGATTTAAGAAGATGGTTCTAGCTCCTTGGTAGAATGGACAAAGTGGGTACAGCAGAATGTGAGAAGAAAGTCAGCTGAGGAGAAAGCTGGTAGTTTGGACCATCGTTGTAGGAACAGAGATACAGAGAAGTGGGTGAATCTATGATACCTTTGGATATCAGGTGGCAGGGTTTGCTGGTGGACTAGTGATAGGAGATAAAGAAAAAAAAAAAAACAAAAAAAGCAAAACAGAAACAAGGGCAACTTCTATGGTTTTGACCAAAGCAATTAAATCATGAATCTCTATAATACCGAAGATTCAACCCAGATCTCCTTAACACTCCAGCAATCTCTTTTGAAAGGCAAGGGTCTAATTGCCTGTTCTAGTGTGGAATTTTTCCTTTTGAAGTGTCACCTTATTATTCTGTCTACAGGAAGCACGGAGAGAGATTGATATTTATAGGTTGCATTAGAATTCAGATTGCCCACCCCAGATGTCTGCTGCAAGCCTTCTGACTAGGTTAGTAATAGCTGTGGCGCATTGGCTCTGCCAGTGAGGATGTATGCCTCCGTGTCCAGTTCCTTCAATCTAAAATAAGACAAAGGCTGACCATGTCGACCTGACTGGCCTTCTTGTTGCCTAGCGCTGCCCTTTGTCTGCAGCCTACTTCCTGGACCTGGTGTCATGACTTACTCAAGAAGACTGTTTACATCCCAGCATGGGATGACAGATGGGGTTCCAGGAGGGAATCTGGACCATGGTCAAGGGCATCTGATGGTCCCCAGAGGCTCGAGTATGACAGCCTGGCCTCTTTGGCTCCCTGCTTTCTGTAGGCAGAGCGGGTTCCAGAACTCCATGGTGTGGTGGAGTTGGGTCACCCCTGTGGTTTGGACAGAGAGCAGGGTGGGGCAAGCTGTCCCCCGGCTGCTCCGGAGGTGGCTTCAGACAAGAGACTAAGGTCAGGCATGTGGTTGAAATTACACATGTGTTCCTGGCAGCATTCACGTCAGGATTTATGAAAATAGATTTTATAACTTCAGCTGTACTTGGCAATGATCATTTCTTGGTTGAAGATGCGTGGAGGGTCCCTAAGATCAATTCTTACTGCAGATGGAAATCTGAATCTGACAGTGGGTGGCTTATCCTTACTTTGTGAAAGTCTGCTGAGTGGGCATACAGGAGAGTATCCATCAGTCAGGATCCTGGCAGGAAACAGGATTCACCTCTGATGGTTCAAACGAAGAGACTGAATGAAGGAACTATTTGCAGAGGTGTGGGCGAGGCTGAGGGGACACTAAAAGGGCAGGGGAGTCACTGAGAGGCTAAGAGCAGGGTGAACTGTTACCAAGTTCAGGGTGAACTGTTACCAAGGGCCAAAGAAGACAAAGGACAGAACTGTAGTTACCTGAGCCAGGTGAGACCTGGTGCCATAGAGGAGGAGCCACTAGCAGCAGCTGGAGACCCGGAGGAAGCATCTGCTACCAGAGAGGTCACCCAGAAGCGGGAGGGAGCGAGGAAGGTTCTCCATCCGCCCTGTCCTATCATCTGCTGGGGAGAGGAGAGGGCGGACAGGAAGGAAGACGGATGCGGAAGGGCAAATGAAGGACCAGAGACCCAAGAGGGATGTCGTCCTTCACTCCAAATCATAGCATCGGCATTGTCTTTAACCACATACACATACACACCCCACCTCCTCCTCTATTTTTACTCATTTATAATAATAATCTTCAAACCCCACAACACCCAGAAACCACTGCATGGACGGGAGATGGAGTGTGAATGCTACAGTATGTGGATCTTGGGTGCATCCAGGTATTCCTTAGGGGCAGCATGGGATAGAAGTAGGGAGTGTGCATGGGGTCCTGGCTTGGACCGTTATTGCTGGTTAGGGGTTGACTGGCAGAGCGGGAGAGGGGCTCAGAGTGAATGAGGAAACTTCTCACCCCAAAAGACAGTGGCATTTTGGGGGTAGAAGTGGGTCACAGTACATGTTTCATGAAGACTAAGGCTGGGAGTCAGAGATTCGTGTTCCTACACGGGAAGGTACGGGTTTGAGGTGGTTTGATTTAAAGCCCCCAAGTTGGTGTCTGGTCCAGTTTCCTAAAAACGGCAGCTCACCTTTCAGGGAGAGGCATTGCAGAAAATTACAGCAAAGATATTTGGTTTGGCAGTCAAGCAAGGGGGAAGGGGAGACAGTGATGCTCTTTTAATTTCACTCAGAGTAGCGAGAACTGGAAGAGGGCCCTGGATGAGCTGGAGGCCAACGTCTTGGGAGAAGGTATCGCAGCAGAAGCTTTCCAAGAGTAGCTTTGTATTTTTTATTATGATTTGGGAGGTAGTGCTGTGTATGGGTTTTTTTTAAGCTTATTTATTTATTTATGGCTGCATTAGATTCTTCGTTGCTGTGTGCGGGCTTTCTGTAGTTACGGCGAGCGGGGGCTACTCTTCGTTGTGGTGCGCGGGTTTCTCATTGCTGTGGCTTCTCTTGTTGCAGAGCACGGGCTCTAGGCACTCGGGCTCAGTAGTCGTGGCTCGCGGGCTCTAGAGCGCTGGCTTAGTAGCTGTGGTGCACGGGCTTAATTGCTCTGTGGTCTGTGGGATCTTCCTGGACAAGGGCTTGAACCCATGTCCGCTGCATTGGCGGGCGGAATTTTTTTTTTTTTTTTTTTTTTTTTTTTTATAATTGTGTTTATTTTTACTTGTTGACAGTTTGCTTTATTTATTTATTTATGGCTGTGTTAGGTCTTCGTTTCTGTGCGAGGGCTTTCTCTAGTTGTGGCAAGCGGGGGCCACTCTTCATCGCGGTGCGCGGGCCTCTCGCTCTCGCGGCCTCTCTCGTTGCGGAGCACAGGCTCCAGACGCGCAGGCTCAGTAGCTGTGGCTCACGGGCCCAGTTGCTCCGCGGCATGTGGGATCTTCCCAGACCAGGGCTTGAACCCGTGTTCCCTGCATCAGCAGGCAGACTCCCAACCACTGCGCCACCAGGGAAGCCCGCGGGCGAATTCTTAATCACTGCGCCACCAGGGCAGTCCAGTGTTGTGTATGTGCAGGCAAACCAATATTTGCATATTTATTTATAAATTTCATCTCGTCTATGCATATTACCATATGGACATACTGAGCACTGTGAGGTATAGTGGGTAAGAGCATGGATCTGTACCTCAGTTTCTTCGTAGGTTTGTTGTGAGAAACGAATACCTGCAAAGCCCTTAGTACAATGCCTGACATGAAGTCAGCAGAATATGGGTTACATTGCGGTATGAAACGTACCCTAAACACAAGTTTCTTAAGGGTGAGATCAAAATATATAAATAGAAGTTTATGTATATATTTTAAGTGTATAAGAATATATATTTCCATACCCCATCTTCTGGGGGTATGGAAATACCCCCACCTTCTGGGGGTATACATTCCCCACTTTGGAGACCACCAGTTAAGACTTAGTATTTGCTGCCAGGCAGACTGTGCTACCTTGAGTAAATTCACTTTCTCCAGCCTCAGTATCCTCTTCTGTGGGGCGACAGCTGTTAATAGCACTTGATTATAGGGCTGTTGGAGGATTAAATGCACTACATCCCCTTAACCCAGGCCCTGCCTGGCGGGCCCTCAGGACTCAGTAAAATGTTACATGTGATTATTGTCACAAAAGTAACGGTCATTGTCTTTAAATCAGCAAAGAGAAAAAAGATCATCCATAATCCTACAGGATCATATATTATCGCTGTAAAGGAACTTGTTGGCATATTTTTAGACCTTTTCCTAAAGCTTCTGTATACACACATACGTATTTTGCATAATTGGAATCATATTGTGTGTTCTCTTGTGAACCCATTCTTAGTGGCTGTAGAGTATAACATAGGCTCAGATTAATTTATTCACCCAACCTTATTGTTGATCATTTGGTTTTTCTGTTTTAAACAACACTGTGATGAAATGTCTTTTTTAACAGGCTTATTGGGATGTAGTTTATGTACCATCAAATCACACACTTAAAGTGTGCAATTCAGTGATTTTTAGCGTATTCAGAGTTGTGTGACCATCACCAGAATCTAATTTTAGAACATGATTGTTGCTACACAAATAAACCTGCACCTGGGACTTCCCTGGTGGCTCAGTAGTTAAAAATCCGCCTGCCAATTTGGGGACATGGGTTTGATCCCTGGTCTGGGAAGATCCCACATGCTGCGGAGCAGCTAAGCCCGCGAGCCACAGCTACTGAGCTCACGTGCTGCAACTACTGAAGCCCGTGCTCCTGGAGCCCGTGCTCTACAACAAGAGAGGCCACCGCAATGAGAAGCCTTTGCACCACAACGAAGAGTAGCCCCTGTTCACCACAGCTAGAGGAAGCCCACACACAGCAACAAAGACCCAACGCAGGCAAAATAAATAAATAAATAACAAATGTTTAAAAAAAAAAAAAGAAAAAAACCCTGTACCCATGGTAGTCACTGCCATCCTCAACCCTCCCAGGCCAGGCAACCATTAATCTACGTTCTGTCTCTGTAGATTTGTCTATTCTGGACATTTCCTACAAATGGGATCATACAGTATGTTGTATTTGAAGACTACTTTCTTTTACTTTACATAATGTTTTTTGAGGTTCACCCACACTGTAGCACTATCAGGTCATTATTCCTTTTTGTTGCCAAACATCCCATGGTGTGGATATATCATGTTTTATTCATCTTTTCATCAGTGATGAACATTTGAGTTGTTTCCATGATGAATAATCTTATAGATTAATCTTAACTATTTCCTTTGAATGCATTCCTAGACTTGAAAATTCTGGGTCATATAATTTCCAGACTTTTGACTATCAAGCACTTCTAATCCAGACTTTCTCTCTCATTTGAGCACATTAATGACTTCCTTCTTCCTCATCGTATGAACTAGAAAACTTTTGTATTCCTTGTGACACCTGGAGGTATTTACAATTTCTAATATTCTAGAGAACCATTCTCGGGAATTCTGTCCTATGTTGGGTGTCAGAGGCTCTGATGGACAGTGATATTCCTAAAGGGAACACATTGTATTTACTTATATCAGTCTTTATCATTTTCAACTAGAAACCTCCCTGCCGTCTGGCATTAAGGAAAATTGACAGAGACTTGTAAGTGGTAGATCGTCTCTTTAAATTGTCTCACTTTGTCCTTTTAAGTATATGTATCCCCTACCAACCTTCTAGAAGTGGTTGACAACCAGAAAAATAATGTCTTGTGTCAGTGGAATTTAGACCCAAGGTTTCACAGCCCATAGGCAGCTAAGTATCATTAGGCTCATAATCTTATTTATTTAAAATATGTTATCGCTGAACTGACTTTCCCCCTTCTTTAAAAATTTGGGGGCTTCCCTGGTGGCGCAGTGGTTGAGAGTCCCCCTGCCGATGCAGGGCACACGGGTTCGTGCCGCGGTCCGGGAAGATCCCACATGCCGCGGAGCGGCTGGGCCCGTGAGCCACGGCCGCTGAGCCTGCGTGTCCGGAGCCTGTACTCGGCAACGGGAGAGACCACAACAGTGAGAGGCCCGCATACCGCAAAAAAAAAAAAAAAAAAATTGGAAGTATGTGAAAGTTTGTTTTCTACATGCTGTGGTTTTTAATCCAACAAAGCTGTTAAACTCTTGGGGTGGTCTCTTCGGCAAAATCTACTCACCCTTTTCCTTTATTACATGAAAGGATCCTGCAGAGAAGGCAGCTGGTGGATATACACCAAGCTTAAGCCTTTGTCACTGTGAATCCTGGATAATGTTTACAAATAGAATGGTCTCTGCAGGTAAGAGAGCTTCCTCCTTTACCACTGCGTTTAATCTTTCCAAAGCCTGAAAAATATTCGTTGAATCATGGTGATCAGGACAGCTGATTTTGCCCTTGCCTTCACCCCCCAGATATTCTTCCTCCACTGACCTTTCTGGTCACCAGCAACAGAGCTGATTAAAATACTCCACTCTTCGTACAAAGACCGTCCACCGCACCCCCTGAGGCTCTCCGGTGTTGGCATCAGTGATGCTAATGGGTTTGCCTTGATCTTTACTTCACTGCCTCTTGAGAATAACAACCTGCATTTATGAGACTGTTGCCTAGATGAGAAGAAGTCTGGCAGGGGCTCGTAAGTGCTGGGTCTCTCTTACGTGTCTCTTATGAGAGACGTTTTTATATAAGATATCCAATTTCAATCTCGTGACTACCCACAAAGTTGGTGCTGATATGCCCATCCTAAGGACAAGAAAGTTGAGGCATCATTGCTCTGTGCCTCCTGGCAGACAAAGTGTAAAAAAATTCCAATTCAGTACAGACTTCTTAAGATTACAGCATAGGAAATACAGTCATTCCTAAGAGTAAACAAAGGTAACCCTACTGCTAAATTCTTACCTATCAGAGATGGTGCATACCTTGGTGACCAAAGCCTTTAAAAAATAAATGCTGCAGTGTTATACTCGCCAAGGTGTGGTGTTCAGAGAAAATGCCCTTCCAAAAAACGGGGGAGGGAGAGTTTCTATGATTAAGAAATTTGGGAAATGTTGGGTTAAATTAAGTCACACACACTCTAGATTGCGGACCTTCTCAGAGACTCTACTATTGGAATATGCATTGTGAAACCCCAAGATGGATAGAGCATAAATCTTTTTTTGTGGGACACCTATTAGCGTTTTAAAGAGCTGGTGTGTGTGACACACACCGCCAGAATGAACTTCATAACAGCCATTCTTTTTTGGTTTACTTTTTTTTGTAGGTAAAAGACACATGGTAAACTCAGAGTATGCAAAGGTATTCAGTGAAAAGGTCTGTCTGTCTGCCTTTAATCACTCTCTGAGATTCTCTCTTGAGAGACAAGCATTGATTTCAAGATGTGCAATCATGTTTGTATGTGTGTAAGCGCATACGTGTGTAAGTGTGTGTGTGTATTTCAATTTTGAGCACACTATATATGTTGTTCTGCACATTATCTTTTTACTCAATATATATTAGAAGTCATTCCATATCAGTACTTATAAAGCTGTGTCATTTCTTCTAATATCCACATGGTATTCTATTATATGGATGTATCTTAATCCGTTTAACCAGTACCCTATTGATTTAGAATATTTCTAACCTTTTCCTACTGTGAACAGTGCTGCAGTGGGTACCCTTGTACCTTTGTCTTTGTCATCATGGTGTTTCATGTATCAGCCTTTGATAAAAGCCAGGGGTGTAAAGATAAAATATGATTCTGTGAAGTCAAGAATAACCCACGTTCATAGCCTTCTGATGGTCTGGCTTGATCCAGAGATATTTCGATAATTTAAACTATAGATCCAAGTCCTAAAACTATATTATCAGAACTTGTTTAAAATAGTGGGAAAATGTATAGATTATTTTTCAGAGATAAGAAAAATTAGTTTGTGAAAAATCATATTTCTCTTAGGAAATAAAGAGGTTTGGAGTTGATACAGTAATTGTATGTGTGTTCCAACTCATGGCAAAATGAAATTCAAGGCATGAAATCTTTAAAACAGGGATTTCCCACGTGGATAACCTTTTTTTTTTTTTTTTTTTTTTTTCGGTACGCGGGCCACTCACTGTTGTGGCCTCTCCCGTTGCGGGGCACAGGCTCCGGACGCGCAGGCTCAGCGGCCATGGCTCACGGGCCCAGCCGCTCCGCGGCATGTGGAATCTTCCTGGACGGGGGCACGAACCCGTGTCCCCTGCATCGACAGGCGGACTCTCAACCACTGCGCCACCTGGGAAGCCCACGTGGATAACCTTTGAGTCTTAATTCAAAACTCAAAGCAAACTGCTTTATTTACCCTGGTTCAGAAACAATGGTTTTGCTTCCTCACTATCTTGTACTGCATTTGATTTCTGCCAAATAGCGTTTGACTGACTCAAAGACTTTAAAGATTGTTTTCTCTCTTCAGCATATTTCTCCCTTTTCTCTTTTGTGAACAAAGTAGAAAAATAATATAAGGTAACTTTTTGTAACAAGAAATAAAACCTTTCTTTTTAAAACAGATGTTGTCGTCTAGTTGGAATTCAACTATAGAACTTGATAGAAGTCCTTCCATATTTTGTTAAACAGTTTTTTTGATAATGTCTCTCTTTTTGTTTTTAATCAATCTGATCAATAGGGCTCAATCTCAGAGCAGGCTGGGCAAGTTTCCTTGAGGCCAAATTACTATTGGGACGTCAGGTAATTTAAGTGTATTTTCACTGTCTGGTCCTTCTTTGGGAGAGTGCCTAAGATCCTGTAGCCACCATCCATCATAAGGTGCCATCACTCTGGGCCAGGCACTTTGCATGCAGTGCCTCATCATTTATACAGTGTGTATAGTATCACTTGATCCTGTACTATTAGGTGGGAACTGCTCTTATCCATTTTATAGATAGAGAAACTGAGGCACAGGACAACCAAAAAACTCCCTCAAGGCCACCCAGCTAGGATGCTATAGAGCTGGAATTTGAACCTATTGTTTTAAAGTCTTGCCCAAATTAGAGATGGGTTTGTTCTCTAGAGTACGTCTTGAATTCTTTTAAACTCAAAGACGTGTAATCAACAGTAAGAAAACAAAGATTTGTCACTGCTCTAACCTAGCAACATGTGAATGGTCTCCATTGTTCACAGCTCCTGGCAATGGGGGGATTTGTTTTTCTACAGCTGAGTGGTCCTGGCTCCAGAGCTGGTGTGGCTCTCCAGGCCAGAGGATGGAACAAGTATAATGACACGTGTGACTTTCTTGGAAGGAGATGCTCTGACCCTTTTATTACCTCCCCTTGGACACAAGTGATCACCTGTGATGATGTCTAGTCTTAACTCTTTGTCCTCACTTGAAGCCAACCAAATGGCCAGGTATTCCACCATGTTCTTAAGGAAACGTTTGCCCGAATTTTCCCTTAGAAATTTTTACAAACATTAGCATTTGCTCCCTATGTTGTAATATGTAGAAATGGTGGTCGGGGACGCATGGAACCCAGTGTGACAGCTAGTTTTCAGTTTCCCCTTTGTGTCAAGGGGCTGGAAGAGAGTCATTATGTGAAACCTGAGTATTAAGGCGTTTTCAGGTCATGAAGAGGAATTTGACCAGAGGAGTCCCAGAAATGCAGATCTTGAATTCTAATCCTGTGCTCTTAACCACTGCTGTGCTGTGGGCACCTGGCCATTTGCATTTGTCCTGTAGGGCATTATAAACCCATCTACTGGCGGAAAATCTCAGAAACCTTATATAAAAGGAACTAACCCCTACTGAGTGGTTACCGGGTGCCAGGGACTGTTAGATGCTTTGTATCCTTACTAACAACCAGCTGCCCAAGCTTGCACGCTCAAACTCGGTCTTGGAAACTGTCACTTCTGCATGTGGTCATTCCACATGCTCTGCCGCTTCCCCAAACAGGCAAGATGTAGAAATCAGAGACAAAAGGGAGTCTTGATTGCCAGGTTCAGTTTCCTGCCAGGGCAGGATGTAATTGCAGGGCTGTCTAGAGCCTATGATAAGCTGATACTAAATTTGTTCTTGGCAGACTGTCTTGGGACGTGTGGGGGAAGGGTGGAGGAGGGGGAAGTGGGAGCTTAGGTGCAAGGATCCTTTTGTAATCTCTGGTCTCCTCTTGTTTGAGCATGAGAACATTTCCTGAATGCTGGTCTTAAATATTTAGTGGTCATTCAGATGTAAGACTAGTCTGCAAGCGTTCATGCCCGAGACACGGATACAATGGTAAGGGTGGTTTCGCTGTATCCAAACTCCCTCTTCCTGTCTCTTTTGCATCTGGCCTGAGGCTTGTGTATCAGTGAGGTATTTGGATGTGACATCTCTCCTGGTGTAACTGGTAAATTGCGAAGGGCTTCTGACATTTTTCTTACTGACTGTGCTGTTCACTAACACTGTCTTAGGTTAAAAAGAAATCGAGCATCATTTGAATGGCTTTGTTTTCTTAACTTTAGCTGTTTCTTTTCTTTTTTTTGCAGAAGAGAAATAAATAGTTCAGGAGATGAAAAAAGGGCGCTTTTAAAAAAATTTGATGGTAGTTGATTTACAATATTGTGTTAGTTTCAGGTGTACAGCTTCAGATTCTTTTCCATTATAGGTTATTATAAGATATTGAATATAGTTTCCTGTGCTATACAGTAAATTCTTCTTGTTATGTTTATAAAATTGTAGCATGTGATAAAGGTGAAATTATCAAGAAAAGGATACATTGTTCAAAACTAGTGCTGGGAGAATTGACAAGCTGGGGAAAAATAGCATCTCCCCATACAACATATACCAAATTACTTCTTAATGGATTAAAGATTCAAATGGAAAAAAAATACATAAAAAGCTGAAAGAAAAAAATGGTGCTTTTACACAAAGTTTCTTCAATTCTAAATAGGTGCCATTTTCTTTCTTTTGATTTTCTTATCTGAAAGAATATTAGATGGGAGTATACTCTTGCTTTTATTTCTTTTCCTTTTTTTTCTGGTCTGCTCTCTCTCTCTCTCTCACTCTCTGTCCCTTTCCCTCTCCTTCTTTCCTTCCCTTCCTCCCTCCCTTTCTGTCCTTCTTTCTTTTTTAAATATTGAAGAGCTTGATGCTTTGCAACTAGCTACACAAAGGCAGCTCTAAATTCGAGAACTCCACAATAAGCCCTCCTTCATTCACCTCTTTGTTTCCTGAGTGATCATCATTTTGTCAAGGGGGTCGCTAACTGGAGAACGCCTCAATGAAAGGAAAAACTGAGTTCAACACCGCCTGGCTTCCTGACACCTATTGTTTGAGCTCTGCTTTGCTTTTCCTTTCATTAGAAGGGCAAGCTGGCCTCTGTCATTTCTCCCTGAGGCTTGTGTATTGGGGAGGTACACAAGCCTCCGTTTCTCCCTTTCGTCTCATTGGTCTTGCTTGAGACTAGTTTTCCTGAAACATAATTTTCATCAAGCCAGTGCTGGCCCTTCAAGTGAATAGGAATCTAGTTTCCTGAAATTAGTCTTTTGTGGAGAGGTTTTCCATGTAAAATGTTGTTGAGGAAATTCTTGCTGTTCTCTTTCTGGTGGGGGTGAGGGTGAATGAGGGTGGTTTTGGAGAGGGAGTAAGGCTCTCTTTTCTTTCCCACCCTATTACAGGGGCTGAAGCAGGCAATCTTATCCTGTGTTCCATTCATCCTAAAAGGTGGTCGGCCAGCAACTCTAGTATAGGCCTGGTGTGGTGGAGACAGCTGTGGCAGCGTTCTGGCCCTCAGGGAGTGTATGCTCTAGTGTGTAACACAGTAAAGCCATAAGCTGATACAAATGTGAATATGGAAATAAACCTAATAGAAACGCATTCCAGAAACAAAACAATGAGCGGTAAGTAGTGACTATGGGCTGCTTGAGCCACAGAAGTAGAAGGCTTCTCTTTTGCATATTGACCAAAAGGTTGCAAAGAAGGCAGTCATGCAAAGGTCTGGGAGAAAAGTTTTCAGAGTAGAAGGAAGAAGCACCGTTGCAAATGCCTGAGACAGGAACAAGCCTGGCACGTTTGAGAGACAGGAGCATTTAAGCTCTTCTGAAAGATGAGAGGAGCCAGTTTGTACTGAACAGAATCCAGGCATTCCCGAGAAAGGGAAGAACTGGGGCAAAGGTCCTTATGAAAGGAGACTAAGAAGAATAGCAGGTGCTGTCTGGCTAGTGCTGAAAACGTCATGCAGTATATGGTGTGAATGTACGTTTTAAATAGCCTTAGTGAGATGTAACATCCCATGAGATGTGTTTATCCGTTTGAAATGTTACCGATTTAAAATATATAGCTCAATGGCTCTTAGTATGTTTACAGAGTTGGGCAACTATCACCATAATCCTACTTTAGAACATTTTCATCACCCCCCAGAAGAAATCCTGTACCCACCAGCGGTCCCTTCCCATTCTTCCAATCACCCCAGCCCTAGGCAACCCCTGATCTACTTTGTGTCTCTGCAGATTTGCTTATTCTGGACACTTCATATACATAGGATCATACAATATGTGGTCTTGTCTGATGGCCCTAGAATGTTTGTGAAGTTCTTCTATGTTATAACACCATCAGTATTTCATTCCTTTTAATTGCTAAACAATATTCCATTGTATCTGTCCATTCATCAGTTGATGAACATTTGGGCTGTTTCCACTTTTTGGCTCTTATGAATAATGCTGCTGTGAACATTTGTGTACAAGTTTTGGTGTAGACATTTGTTTTCATTTCTCTTGGGTAGTTACCTAAGAGTAGAATTTCTGGGTCATACGGCAACTCCCTGTTGAACATTTTGAGGAACTACTGAATTGTTTTCCACAGTGGCTGCGCGGAGCAGTTTACACGAGCTGTGTGTGAGGGTGACAATTTTTCCACATCCTTGCTAACACTTGTTATTGTCTGTCTTTTTGATTATAGCCGTTCTAGTGGTTGTGAAGTGGTGTCTCATTGTGGTTTTGATCTGTGTTTCCCTAATGACTAATAATGTTGAAACATTTTCATATGTGCTTATTAGCCATTCATATGTTTTCTTTGGAGAAATGTCCATTCACATCCTTTGTCTATATTTTAGGTGAGCTACTTGCCTTTTTATTTTTCAGTTACAGAAGTTTTTTTTAATATTCTGGAGGTAAGTTCCTTACTAGATATATAATTTGCAGATATTCCCACCAGACAGTGGGTTATCTTTTTGCTTTCTTGATGGTGTTCTTTGAGGCACAAAATTTTTTAGTTTTGATGAAGTCTAATTTATTAATCTCTTTTTTTGCTTGTGCTTTTGGTGTCATATGTAAGAAATCCCAAGGTCACAAAGATTTCATAGTGTGTTTTTTCAAAGAGTTTTATCTCTTATATTTAGGTCTGTGATACACTTTCCGTATTTTTTATTTCTGTTATGACGTAGGTGTCCAACTTCATTATTTTTCATGTACTTATCCAGGTGTCCTAGTACAATTTGTTGAAAAAAAATTCTTATTGAATTATGTTGGCTCCTTTGTAGAAAATCAATTTACCATGAACATTAGAGTTTATTTCTGGGCCCTAAGGAGGATGCATTTTTAATTAAAGCATCTTTCTAACATGGTGTGAAGGCTCCAGAGATCCACGCTCTGGTTGGGTAGTAAAGCAGCTGTCAGGTAAATTCTGGAGTGAAGAGGCTTCATTTTCTCCGCAGTGAATTTATGGATGAAGATTCTTGTATTATTTCCTTATAGTACTGAAAAGATCCTCCAGGTAATTTTCAGACGTTTAATAGGGCTTCATCTTAACCATCACTGACAGGGCAATATCTCTTCTAAAGTTCCCTTTTTCTTTCATTTCTTTTCCTTTCCCCTCCCTCCCTCCCTCCCTCCCTTCCTTCCTTCCTGCCTGCCTCTCTTTCTCTCTCTCTCTCTCTCTCTCCTTTCCCTTCCTTTCTTTAGTTCTTTCATTTCTTCCTTTAAAACATAACCTAGGTTGAAGAGATGAGATTTACAGTCATGATACAAGGGAACATTTAAATTAGGTGATGCATACAATGATGTGAATAGATTAGAATATATGGGTATTTGAGATCATGTAATCACACAAACTCAGGCTAATGACTTCTGAATTCAGCAAAGTTTTTGAAGTAAATTATAAGAAACATAAACATTGAGCACTCATCCTCCCAAGATTTATGCTTTTTCTTTCTAACACTTTTCCCTTGGGAAGTTTCTCCCTGGACCATCTGTATGTGGCCAATGCTCCAAACTGAATCAGCATCCCTGGACAATGTCCTAAACTCAGGCCCTAAATGTTCTCCTGGATATTTTCACCAGGACACCTACTAGGTGTCAAAGGTCACAAACAGAAGAATTATTTTTGACGTTTTAAAAGAGCATACACCTGTTTGGGAAAAGCATCTTACGAACTTGTTTGGAAACAAGAACAGCTGCTCTAATCTACAGATCCTGGACTTCAGCTGCAACATTTTCAGCCTCCAGCCAACCCTGCTGCTTCAGACTGGCCCACACAATCCTAATTGGCTGTTGCCAACCTATCCTGTTACTGTTTGTCCTGAATTCAGTGGTTTTGCATACTGACAGACACTCTCGGTTTGTCTCAAGTCTGAAGTCAAGGGGAGGTTCTGTCAACAACCAAGGAACTCTGTTCAGTCTTAAATGGATAAATTATACCACCGACTAGATTGTCTCTAATTGTTGAATACATCGCACCCTTAAAAGTTGTCTGTCCATTTGTGTTTATATCAAATCTGAACTTAGGGCCAGTATATGCTTGCTCATTGTTTGAAATTTAAATATTTATAAGATAGTATATCCATAAAAAAATAATAAAAGACCAGACAATTTATCAGTCCTGTGAATTTATCCGTTGCCACGGGTCTGTCTCATATACTGGATTTCCGTTCCTCTTGCCTCTACGTGATTCTCCTGAAGTAGGTGCACTAAACTTCTGACCAGTCTCTTCCCCTGCAGTCTCTTTCTCTTCCAGATAGATTGGGTTCACTTTGTTGGAAAACCTCATTGATGACATCAATCTCTAGAGCCCCAAATCTTCATTGCCTGTAGGATAAAACTTAAACTTCTTTGCTTAATATGCAAAATCCTTGTCCAATCTGTCTTTCACTTGCTTTCCAAGCTTTTTTTCTCACTTCCTCTGAGTTTTTCTTCTTCCAAACCACACTGTTTAGTGTTTCCTGAACAGACCTTGAGCCTTTCTGCTTTGGGGCTTCCTTTACCTTTTGCTGCCCATGTAGTATATCTGCCACTCTCCCTCCCTTCTTCTTATATAAATCTCCCTTTCTTTCAAGACTCAGTATAAATCCTGTTTCTTCTGGTTACTCCCCAGTGAGTGAGGTCCAAGTCGAGATCCTTAACGGCTTAGTTCCATGGTGGAGATTGCAAACTGTCAATCCATGGGCCAAATTCAGTTTACAGATAAGTTTTCTTTCATCCACATTGTGTGTTTTTTTAAAAAATTTTTCAATTAGTGCCAACAGTTAAAAATCTGATGTATCACATTTAAAGAGTCAGATTTCCAGCCAACTTGGAAAAATTCAAAGCAGGGCTCTGTATTCCCAGGTGGTAACTATGTGTGATTGCTCTCTTAAGCTGCCCCCATTTGGCCAAGATGTGTGTGTTTGCACAGCAGCACTGAGCTATGCCTGGTACTGGGTCTCCCCAATCACTCATGTATATTCCCCATCCAGCACCTGTGAACCTCTGCCTGGACGGTTAATTCTGTAAGGTCTTATGACTACCTCTTCTTGTTATCTTGAATGTTAGATCATTAAATTAAAATACACCTTCTATGCTACCTCCCATGAGAGCTCGTGTGTATAATGTACTAAATAAATGCCCTAAGGTGATTTTAACCTCCCACTTCTCGCGTAAAATATGCCACCTCTTGCTTGAAAGGATTTCAGGTAGTATTTTTTTTTTCAGGTAGTATTTTTAAAAGACCTGTTCCATAAGGAAATAGAAGAGAAATTCAAATAAAGAACCAGACCAAAGAAACAGGAGCATGTAATAAAGGTGATTGTCAAGATTTCATATATAAAGGGAAAAGAAAGGTAAGATATATTTTATTTCAAGGAAAACCAAATCTGCAAGCTGAACCCAGGAAAGCCTCACTAATCAGTGTTCTGGTTACATTATTTATTTGTTGGCTGTAACTGGATTTTATTTTTAAATGACATTTTCTTTCAAATAAGGTAATCAATTCAGGGCTTTTGATAAGGTCATCATAATGGAAACTAAATCTTCTGTTTTATTTTGGTTGATTTTAAAAATAACTTCACGGGTCCACAGTTGGTTACCATTTACTGCTTTTATTTTTAGGATTTGGCCAAGAGATAGGTCACTGTTTTTCCACCAGCAGTTTTCAGGGTTTTGTGTCTTCTCCTCATGAAGTTTCCCAGCATGAAATGTAGGGAGATGTCCCATTGGTGGCCAGTTCCCAAGACAGTCCCATATTTTCCAGTGTATTATCATTAACAAGAAGGGAGGCAGTTCTTCAGTCCATTTTCTGCTTTCCATTAGTCAAACACTGCACCTTGGCACACTTCCCTTCTGTCAGGGACTCCACAGTATCTTTGTAGGCTAAAGATTTTAAGAGGAGAGATCTTTAGGACTCTAAGTTGTTGTAATCATTATTGTCACCAGTGTTAGCACTTTGTAAGGGAAAATGCTGCAATGAAGGAAAGAAGCATCTCTGAAGACTCGTAAAACACGTGAAGCTCTGGAAAAGGTCTCAGAACACATCGGCCCTCTTTCCCACATAAACTATTTGACTATTAACTCCCATATCGGCACGGGTTGGGAACACGCGGTCTTCTTTTGACCCAGGAATCTCACAGTCATACATGCTCAGTGACGAAAAGAGTATTTTCTGTCTCTGTGCTACATATGGTACCACCACTCCTGGTATTTTTCTTTAAATTTGCTGCCTTTTTAAAACTCAAAAATAATCTTATAAGGTAACTTTACATGCCTACTATAAAAGGAAGACCAATAATTCTAGCCCCAAACGGAAGGTTATTGGGATATTAAATGCAATGAAAACACACCTTCGTTATTCAGTTTTACTGAGGTCCTCCTAGCCACCAGAGGCTCTGCTTTTTCTCTGTACAACAGGGGATAGACTTGGTTTTAGGGAAGTGCTGAATATGTAATAGCACCGAACTGAGACTCTTTGAGGACTACTCAGGGGGATTGAAAGAGAAGCAAAAAGGGGTAACTTTTTACCCTGGAATGTAGTGTTATTGAGGCACCCCTCTGGCGATCCCACGAGGTCATCTCAAGCAATAGCATAAGCCCACACTTTGGCAATCCCTGGACCGATGCGGCAATTCCTGCCCCCTCCAATGTACTTCAGAAGATGTTGGTGAAAGCTTTGATCCTTAAGTCAGAGGAGAATTGGTGTGAGCATCTAGAAAAACCTCCACTGTGAAATGTTTGCGTGAAACTTGCTTTTTTAAGAAAGATGTTACAGCAGTGCCCCAGCTCAGACTGGCTTAACTTTCCTATCTTGCTCCTTCATTTTTTCCCCCTCTGCCTCCCATGCCTCCCCTCTTCCTCGTCTCTCTCTTTCTCCTGCTTCTCCTTCCTTCTCGTTCTCACTCCTTATTTGTCATCTTCACAGGACCAATCACCTGTGGGAGTGTGTTTTTCATCATTAAGTACAGGAGCAGACACACTTCACGTGTCTCCAGGGTATGACCTGTAATTCCCAGCGTACTCATTTCTGTGATATTCTTAGGGCTGCAGAAAAGCTCTCAGCAACAATGCTTGCTTAGAGTATTTTTAAAGTGCTTTGTCTCACTGCAGCTTTTACCCTTCATCCCCTAAGAAAGAAAACGAAAGTCTAAGGAACTTGAACTTGGGCATTGAACTACAGGTCCATAAGAACATTTTGGTATGAGCAAATCAAATGAATGTATGCTCAGTGATTTTTGAAACCCAGTTCATGATATTTCTCCCCAAAAGAATTTCAGCTTTTAAAAGAATTTGTTTTGTTTATTGAATTTTTTTTTTGTCTTTGGCGTCACTTTATGGAAGCAGTTTGCATTTAAAAATCTAGTCAGTATTTGTGGGATTTTCTGCTCAATCTTTTGGGAATTGCCCAAAAAAGCCCTATTTCCCTGGTTTCTGTAGGAGCAGTCATTTGATATACCAGTACCCTGTTCTCTGTTGAGGACTGGTTTGTCCAGGGTCAGGGATCTGACTTCAGCTGGGCCAACTGGAGCTCTTCCCTGGGATCCTTGAACTTGGGACCTTGAAGGTAGAGGTTTTCTCTATCTGGGGACTGAAATTGTAAAAGGTAAAGCTTGGGAGCTGCTGTGGCCAAGTTTTTCTCTGTATAAAAAAGGTCAGTGAACCAGAAGATTGAAGTTGAAATGCAGCGGGAAGGGCTTCCCTGGTGGCACAGTTGTTAAGAATCCGCCTGCCAATGCAGGGGACATGGGTTCGAGACCTCGTCCGGGAAGATCCCACATGCCGCGGAGCAACTAAGCCCGTGCGCCACAACTACTGAGCCTGCGCTCTAGAGCCTGCGAGCCATAACTACTGAGCTCATGGCCACAACTGCTGAAGCCCGTGCTCCGCAACAAGAGAAGCCCGCACACTGCAGAGTACCCCCGCTCGCCACAACTAGGGAAAGCCTGCGCTCAGCAACGAAGACCCAATGCGGCCAAAAAAAAGAAAAAAGAAAGAAATGCAGAGGGAGAGTTAGACTCCTGATGGCATTTGAGCCCCTGATTATATCCTTCTTGAGACACAGCTTCCTCTCTGTCTTTCTTACTGCTTCCCTGATATGTAAAGTCTCAGAATATACCTAAATTTCCTTTTTTGCTTCAGGTGTTTCACATTGGAGTTTATTTGTCTGTAGCCACAAAAAAAGGCCTAATAGGTGACAAGTGATCATTACACAGTCTGAGTCTCATGCAGGAACCAACACTATTATGAGCAGAAAAAATAATATAGACCAGGATATTATGGGCCAGGAAATTAACATACAATATCTCAGATTCCAGACCCTACGACAACACTATGGGGTAAGTAATAGCCTTTCCTCATTTTACAGACTAGGAAATTGACACTGAGAAGTTAAGAAGTATTCCCAGAGTTACCCAGCCAGTAAGGGGCAGAGCTGGACTTGAACCTATGGTGGTCTGACTGCAGAGTTTATTCGTTTGACCAATTTTACCATTGTAACTTCCCAACTGATATTTCTTTGATTTTCTCTTACTTGTGTTAGTTGCCTTTTGTCAGAAAGGATCAATAAAGACTCACTAAACTCATTAGCAACCTCTTCCAGGATTTTGGGACTTGTAAAGATGGAAGGAGCCCTACAGGTTAAGTTCTCCAAACCCTTGTTTTACAGATAAGGAACTGTGGCTCTAAGAGGCAAGGGTACATGCCCAAGGGCACATAGCTATTGTACGGCAGTCCTGTAACTTGAATTTGTCTCCTAACACCAACACATTTGTTTTTTCCTTCTAACACACCCTTTTGGTCTAGGCTTACAAGCGACTTTCTCCACAAAGTCTCTAGATTGATGAATTGCTCTTGCTATATAGGCTTTCCTACCACCCTCTCTTTCTCTGTTCATAGCATTTAATTCCTGTTTTAAGTGCTTGTTCAACCGTCCATCTGCCCCATCAATCAGCAGCCTCTGTGAAGGCAGGAACCCTGTCTCTCTTGTTCATTATTGCCCCTCACGTGGCATATGCTTAATATGCTTAAATGGTGACTAGAATACATGAATAAAATAGCACAAGGATGTGCAACAGTGGTCTGGAGTTTAAGGCAGTTGAGCTCTATAGTATTGGAACATATATTCCAGTTGTAATTCTTTGGTTTTTGCCATGTTGAACATTTGCCATTGTTATCATACAAGTAGTATTTAAACTTATAGCTTTGGGGACAGAAATGCTCACAGAAGTACCGGGAACCACGTTTCTTCCTTTCTTCTTAACTTCGGTTTTGCTAGAACAGGTTTCTGTCACTTGTACTTAGTAGTTCCTAGCCGGTACGTGAGCTAAGACCAGACTCAAAATGAAGAAGCAAGAGGACAGCAAGTAATTGAGACTATTGGATAAATGACTGGTGAGCTCTACCATCCTTTGGGCATTTGCGTTTCAGAGACTCAAGTGAATCTCTAATTTTTGAATTGTGTAGGGGCGGTTGGAAAAGAAAGAGAAGAGAAGTTATGTGGTAGGATGGGAGAAGGCTAGGGAGAAAAGGTGGCCTAAGAGCTGAGGCTTGAAAGATCAATAATATTTTGCTGGGGGTGACAGGAGTAAGACCAGCCTTCTCTTACTGAACTTGATAGGCTGTCTCCCTCTTGACTAAACATTGTGTAGGATCACTCCTTCAAACCTCTTGCCTAAAGCCGATTTGTTTCATCCACGTAAATTTTCATGTTACATTCAGCAATGATAAAATTTCATAAATTATGCTAGTTGTATTAAGCTCGCTATTAAAAAACCCATGCTTGTGCAGATGGATTATAAACCACCAGCTGAATTTTCAACAGACACAAAAACATAAGGATGTTGGAGAAATGGAAATATATGTGCTTAGAAGACTCTAGGAAAGAAGAGAGAGGTGGCTGGAGAGGCAAATCAGGGTCAAAGGCAAGATGACTCCATGAAAGCCATGCCAAGTGTTGGGGTTTGTGAAAGTGAATCATATTCCCAACACGTTCAGAGTGAAGAGTGAGATGGGGATCAAGATAGGAGCTCTGCTGCTGATGAGGCCACATTGTGGGCTTGAAGCCGAAATGGTCTTTGTTATGATATTTTCCATCCACATGTCTAGACTTTGGAGCCCAAACTTGGAAAGAGTTGACGTGGTAGAGTGGACACTTACCCACCAGTTGTAGAGAAGGTTCCAACTTCTAACCCCTCACCCCTCATGCCTCACCCCTGTGAAGCCCAGGAGCAGGGCAGGTAGCATTGTGCAGGCTTGCTTTAGGGATGCACTTTAGGAAGAGGAAAGGCCAAAGAAAGCAGACGCATATATTAATCATTGGTCTTCTCCCATTCCTGTTAGGCAAATTACTCCTGGAGAGAGGGTCCAAAGGTTTTTCCTCCAACCTTCATCTCTTTTAGGGAAGGTTCTTTCTCCTCTACTTAGAATCATAAGGGATTAGTGAGTGCTACCCCTCAAATGTGGAAGTTAGATCCCAAATTACTCTTACTTCTTGAGGGTAATATATGCAAGGGGATTAGCTAAAAATACAATTGCCCAAAGACTCACTTCAAGGCTTGAAAATGCTAAGAGAGCCACCAGGATGGATAAAACTCACAGTCCTTTGGAGCTCTCTACTCCTCATATACCCAGTATGGCAGTCGCCATCTGATCCATGGCAAGCCTCTATGAGATGTTCTCTTAAAACTCCACTGATAATTTGAAGTAGAATTTGCAAGATAATGTCTTTCTATACAAAATCCTCTTCCAAGGAATAGAGCCATTTGAAATGAAGAGTCAAACCAAACAATTTATCATCTCCACGCAAGCCCATCATGAGCACGCTCTGCAAAGAAATATGCGTCTTTGGCAAAACAATAGCCTTCCCTATTCACGTAGATACGATTTCCATAATGGACTGCATGATGGTGCCTTCCTGATGTAATTGCAGAAGCCTCCTTGGCTGCACTGAGAGATTTTATTTGCTACTATAAATAATAAACTTGCTTTCTGCAAAAGTCACCTCTTTGGGGAATACAGATCAGAAATGTTCCCATCATCTTGGAGTCTTTAATGTGTTTTGCAGCTGAGTGTCTTGGGGTATATTTCAACAAACCTCTGAACTAGATTTTTTGATTCTGTCCCATGGAGAACGGTGCTGTACCGCTATTAATCTGGAACGTTCGCCCCATCACAGCAATTTGGTGAAATTATAATTGAAACATGGTACTTGACCCTGAGGGGACCATGGAGAAAGGGATTTGCTTTAGTGGCTCCTCATGCATCATTTAAAACCTGCTGGCGCTGAATCAGAGTCTGCTTCTTAATTCTGTAAACCTTTCATTGACAGCCATTTCAGCTGGGTTGCAGAATAATGTGCTTCTTGCCACCTCTGTCATTTTTCTCTATTTGTCTGTCTTTATTTTTCCATAAATTGGATTACCCAGACTAATAATAAGATTGTGAAAAAGGAGCTTGTTATGGGATTCTGGTGACTATCAAACAATATAATTAAACCATAGTTATGCAGCCTAATTGAGGAAAAGACATTTGGAATTAAGGGAAATCGGTGAAATTCAGTTGTTAATTTCATGTACACAAGGTAATAAACTGGGCTAATATGGGATTACTGACTGTTGGACTCCTTCTGAGATCTACCTAAAAAGGAGAGATAAAAGGGGTGTATCGGGCTTCCCTGGTGGTGCAGTGGTTGAGAGTCCGCCTGCCGATGCAGGGGACACGGGTTCGTGCCCCGGTCCGGGAAGATCCCACATGCCGCGGAGCGGCTGGGCCCGTGAGCCATGGCCGCTGAGCCTGCGCGTCCGGAGCCTGTGCTTTGCAGTGGGATAGGCCACGACAGTGAGAGGCCTGTGTACCGCAAAAAAAAAAAAAAAAAAAAAAAAAAAAAGGATGTATCATTTTACCTATTTCTGAGTAAATAGGCTCAGTTCAATCTTCGGGAGAGTGCTGCAGAACATCTTGTTTACATTCTCAAGTCTTTTTAATTAAAAATTGTCCGTTGAAACGAATCCAGTTAACCCTCCCTGCTATTTCGCTAGTGGAGACTGCTAGCTGTGCCCCCGTATTTATTTTTCCTTTTTTCTAGTAGAAATAGAACTGGACATATGACCACCCAGAATAATAACCACATTTCTCAGCCTTCTGTCGCAGTTGGCTGTTACCTCCAGCCAATGAGCTGTGATGTGTGCGATTAATTTCTGGGTTGTACCCTTGCAGGCACTGGGTATCCACATTATCTCTGTCTCTCCCTGTTGGCTGGAGGGTGTATGTGCTGGTGGGAGGCAGAGCAGCTGGCGGAGATGAGAAGATGGAAGATGCCTGAGAAGGATGCAGGTGACACTTGGTCCTGATGATTGTAGAGCCACCTTAACCTGTCCAGGACCACCTCTGAAAACTCTTCTATGCGAAAGAAATGAACTTTTTTCTGGGTTAAGGGACTTGCTTTTAGGGCATCTTTGTTATATCATCCTAATCTGATTCCTCACTCTGGAATTTTGAACCCAAACTGTATGGGTCTGTATTGATGGCAAAATTGGGTGCCTTCAGCAGCAAATAGCAGATTCCTGGATTCACACAGGCTTAAACAGTGAAGCAAAATTTTAACTCTCAGAACAGCAAGTGCAGAGACGGGGCAAGCTTTCAGGTTGCTTGATTTAGCGGCTAAATCATATCATTCAGGTCTCAACTTCCTTCTCCCAGTCCTCTGCCATTCTTATTTTTTAAATTTTAATTTAATTTTATTGGAGTATAGTTGATTTACAATGATCTGTTAGTTTCAGGTGTACAGCAAAGTGATTCAGTTATACATATACATATATTTTTAAAATTCTTTTTTCATATAGGTTATCACAGAATATTGAGTAGAGTTCCCTTGTTATGTAGTAGGTCCTTATTGG
The DNA here is from genome assembly GCF_000442215.2 of Lipotes vexillifer. Taxonomy (NCBI): domain Eukaryota; kingdom Metazoa; phylum Chordata; class Mammalia; order Artiodactyla; family Lipotidae; genus Lipotes; species Lipotes vexillifer. Next base: position 768,230 of record NW_006772616.1, on the reverse strand, counting down.
TAATCTATCTTTTATATAGTAGTGTGTGTATGTTCATTCCAAGCTCCTGATTTATAACCCGCCCTGCCTGCACATTTCCCCTTTGGTAACCATAAGTTTGTTTTCAATATCTCTAAGTCTGTTTCTGTATTGTAAGTAAGTGCATTTATATGTTTTTTAAAAATTAGATCCCACATATGAGTGATATCATATGATATTTATCTTAATCTGTCTGATTTACTTCACTTAATACGATAATCTCTAGGTCCATCCATGTTGCTGCAAATGGCATTATTTCATTCTTTTTTATGGGTGAGTAATACTCCACTGTATATATGTACCTCATCTTCTGTATCCATTCCTCTGTCGATGGACATTTAGGTTGCTTCCTTGTCCTGGCTATTGTAAATAGTGCTGCAGTGAACATTTCAGTGCATGTATCCTTTTGGATTATGGTTTTCTCCAGATATATGCCCAGGAGTGGGATTGCTGGATCAAATGGTAGCTTTATTTTTAGTTTTTTAAGGACCCTCCATGCTATTCTCCATAGTGGCTGCACCAATTTACATTCCCACCAACTGTGTAGGAGGGTTCCCTTTTCTCTACACCCTCTCCAGCATTTATTGCCATACTTAGTATTAGTTTCATCTTCAAGCCAGTGGCAAATGTTAATATTCCAGTTCTGAGCATCACATCCAGACTGGACAACATTCATAGGAGAAAGAGAGACTATTTTATTTGTGGCTGCTTCTTAGGAGAGCAGAAATGTTCCCAGAAGCAAAAAATTTCCCAGCAGTGTCCCATTCATATTTTAACAGCTGATATTGAGGCACATTCCTGACCCCATTCCTGTTAGTTAGAATGGAACTAACCCTGGACCAAACAGGTGCACCGCAGGGACTTGAGTGACATCTGCATCTCTGGCTGAGTAGGGGAAGATTTGAAAGAAAAGGAACAATCTTGGATGGACTCATTGAAGACAGGGATGATGGGTAGAACACTGACAGTGCCTACTACAAAAGGAAACACTATAACAAGATCTGAAAAAAATATGAATGAAAAGGTATGTGTTGGGGATTTGCTTCAAAATACCATGGGAGAGGAGAAATGGGTAGAGTACAGACAAAGCAAGGCTACCCATGAATTAATCATTGTTGGAGTTCATGGGGGTTCATTATACTTTTCTCTAAGCTTTTGCATCTGTTTGAAATTATCTGTGATTTAAAAACAAACCCCCAAACCTTAAAACAAATAAATAATCCAGGCAAAACAGGGGAAGAAAAAGTAGCAGGAGAAATTTGATCTGTTTTCATGTTATCAGTAATGGTAGCTAACATTTATGGAGCATTTGCTCTTTTCTAGGAGCAATAGCTATCAGTTGAGAATGGCTTAGGCCAACAAGAGAATTTATTCACTGGTCTGACTGGCATTTTCAGAGGCAGCTTCAGGCCCAGTTAAGCGCATCTTTTGGTTGTGCTTTCTTCCTCATTGGGGCTCTCTCTGGGCAGTTGCCTAGCAGTTCCTGGCTGGCTCCCATCTCTTCAACACCCCAGAGGAAAGGGAACTCTCCTTTTAATTTTTAAAATTTCTATTTATTTTTTAAATGCAGTATAGTTGATATACAATGTTGTGTTAATTTCTGCTGTACAGCAGAGTGACTCAGTTATACATATATATACATTATTATTTTTTTATTAATTAATTAATTTATTTTTGCTGTGTTGGGTCTTTGTTTCTGTGCGAGGGCTTCCTCTAGTTGTGGCGAGCGGGGGCCACTCTTCATCACGGTGCGCGGGCCTCTCACTGTCGCGGCCTCTCTTCTTGCGGAGCACAGGCTCCAGACGTGCAGGCTCAGTAGTTGTGGCTCACGGGCCTAGTTGCTCTGCGGCATGTGGGATGTTCCCAGACCAGGGCTTGAACCCGTGTCCCCTGCATTGGCAGGCAGATTCTCAACCACTGTGCCACCAGGGAAGCCCTATACATTCTTTTTTTAATATTCTTTTCCATTATGGTTCGTCCCAGGATATTGAATATAGTTCCCTGTGCTATACAGTAGGACCTTGCTGTTTATCCATTCTATTTATAATAGCTTGCATCTGCTAACCCCAACCTCCCAATCTATCCCTCCCTCAACCTCCTCCCCCCTTGGCAACCACAAGTCTGTTCTCTATGTCCGTGAGTCTGCTTCTGTTTCATAGATGGGTTCATTTGTGTCATATTTTAGATTCTACATATAAGTGATATCATATGGTATTTCTCTTTCTTACTTACTTAGTGTGATAATCTCTAGTTGCATCCATGTTGATGCAAATGGCATTATTTCGTGCTTTTTTATGGCTGAGTAGTATTCCATTGTATACATGTACCACATCTCCTTTATCCATTCATCTGTTGATGGACTTAAGGTTGTTTCCATGTCTTGGCTATTGTGAAGGGAACTCTCCGTTTTATTAGTTGCAGCAGGAAGTCCCACACTGAGATCCCATTGATCCAGCATGGATTCCGTACCTGGATCTAAACCAGTGATGGACAGGAGATTGTGATGCTCAGAGGGACCAGTCACATTCTACCCCTGGAGCTGAGAGTAGTATCCCTCCATCTCAAACACCAGGGACTTAGAGAGGCTGATTCTTCTAAAGAGGGTCCAGGGAGTGTGCCAAGGGAAGACGCCATGGATATTGGACAGGGAGAAGTGACAGATGACCATTGTGCTTATATGATCTTATTTAGGCCTCATAAAAACTCTGGGCACATACTGTTGTTACCCCATTTTACAGATGGAAAAACCGAGACTTAAGAGCTTAAGTGAGTTGCCCATGAGCATGTAGGTGATGATGGTAGAACTAGGAAGCTATTGGTGCCCTGGGCCTACCCTGGAAGTGGTCTGTGGACAGTTCTACACACTGACAAGGCTCTTTGTGTCGTTCACCTGAGCACATTCATTCTCTAGCCACAGGAGTGGGGTCCTTCTAACTATGGGACAGGCCACACATGCAGTAGGGTGAGTGAACATCTCCAGGCCTGACCCTCAACCAGCGAGAGATGGGAACTGTGGAATAAAACTGTTGGTTCCCTGCCCCTCCTGAGGGCAGGCTGACCTTATCTCTTAGAGGGTTGCCAGGGAAATTGAGCCCTGCTTCTTCGGGGCCATAACCTACTCACAAATGCACTGTGTACTGGCTTCCTTCCTTTCCCTGCTTTGCTTCCTCATTCCCCTACCTGTGCTTCCTAAGAGCATTTCCCCCAAAACTACTTGTCCCCAAATCCTTGCCTCACGGCCTGCTTTTGAGGAAACCCAACCTAGAGACATCAGCCATCAGCAAAATACTGTAATGATTAATTTGGATAATATCATTAAAACCCTGAAAGCAATGCCTGTCTCTTAGTGCAAAATGAATGGAACAGTCATTTTGACTGTTTTCCCTCAAGGTCGCCCATGCAACCATGTAATTTATCATACAATTTGGACATTTTTGAGAATGAAAGGGGGCGCCATGTTAATTGCTCAGGGAACACAGATGAAAACTAGGACCGTCTGTAGGAAACCAGGATGTATTGTCACCCAACAGTCATGACTTAAGTAGAAAGGGAATTCTCCATACAAAGGAAATTCTACCCCAACACTATAAACACCCGTAACTGTTTCATAATTTCATATTTTTATGTATTATCCTTTCTTAAGTGGAGGCTCACCTTATCGTAGCCCTTTAGGGCCTAGACAGGGTAATATTAAACTTCTCATTTGTAAGTTAGCAGTGCAGTTGTCACTTACAAAGAACTGACAAGGCATATCACACACAGAAGTGCATTAGGTCTAAACGTAGTGAAAAGGACTGTTCAGACTTCTGGTAGAATAGAAAATTGAATTTTGAGAGAGTAAAAACTTCAGATGTAGAAAGCTAATACCCAAGTGGTATGCATTTGAAAGAATATTAAGATCACTGTCTAAATAGTGTTGACTGAGAGTGGCCACTTCTCACAGTGAAAACAGAGAATCAAAACTCCAGTGAAGGCTGGAAGAAGCCTTATAGCGTCTAATCTGGTGGATCCCAAGTGCAGCTGCCTCTCCAGATCATCTGGAGGAGCTTTTGTAAATAAGCAGAAAATTGGTCCTTATCCATGGAGGCCACACCTGGCCTAGAGCAGGGGTCAGCAAACCATGGCCCCCAGGGAAGCTGGCCAAATCCAGCTACATTCATTTGTGTACATTTCATCCTGGGCTGCTTTGATGACACAGTGGGAGACTTGAGCATGGCAGTTGCAACAGACATCATACAAGCTACAAAGTCTAAACTATTTCCTATCTGGCCCTTTATAGAAAAAATCTGCTGACAGCTGGCCTAGAGGAATCAGTATTTTAAAAAGCTTCCCGGGGCTTCCCTGGTGGTGCAGTGGTTGAGAGTCCGCCTGCCGATGCAGGGGACACGGGTTCGTGCCCCGGTCTGGGAGGATCCCACATGCCGCGGAGCGGCTGGGCCCGTGAGCCATGGCCGCTGAGCCTGCGCGTCCGGAGCCTGTGCTCCTCAATGGGAGAGGCCACAACAGTGAGAGGCCCACGCACTGCAAAAAAAAAAAAAAAAAAAAAAAAAAGCTTCCCCGTAGATTCTGGTGCACAGCCAGGTTTGGGAAGTACTGATGACAATTTGCGCCTTGCATTTATAAAAACACTAAGCTGAGAGGCCCAGAGAGGTGAAGTGACTTGCCCGAGGTTGCAAAGCCAAGACAAGTCTGAGAAACTTCTCCCTTTTTAACCCCCATCTTCCTCCCGCAGCACCCTCCCTCCCTAAATGATGATCCTAGCTTCTGTTAGAAACCAGCCTCTTCACTGGACCACTGTGGGGCTCAGCTGGCAGCAATCAGCTCCCTGGCCAACAACATTTGATGATGAATAATACAGTGACTTGGCTTGGCATCCATCACCCTAACTTTCCTGCATGCCAGAACGCCTTCACTTTGTCATGGGCACCATCTGGATAGAAAACCATGTGGAATTTCCAGCAAATGGCATTTGATAGACATGTGCCACAGAAATCTCTTAAGTGAAAAGCTTGTCAAGAGTGAGGGGTTACACATCCCAAAAAAGAATCATTCATTCATTGGTTCACTGATTCAGCAAACATTGATTGGGTGTTTTACTATAAGCCAAGCACAATGCCAGGCTCAGGGAGTTTAGTCTCTGTCTTTATGGATCCTATGGTTTGATGAAGGAGGCAAACAATACATAATAGATAACTAGTAAAAAATAGATAAGTAGATAGGCAATTGCAATTGCCATGTGCGACACAGACGAGGCACAATATGACAGAAACACAAGAGGCAACAATTACAAAATGCCTGTTATGCTCCAGGCACTTTTTTTACATGCTTTGTATGTACTGACATTTAATGTTCACAATAGTCCTGTGATGGTAGCTACGATAATAACCCGTATTTTACAGATGGGGAAACAGGTTGGTTAATTGGCTTGCCCGAGGTCATATGGCTAAGAAATGGTGAGGCCGGGATGTAAATATACACAGTCTAGCTTAAGAGTTATAAACCATCGTGTTTTATGCCCCTAAAAATGGATGCAGACCTAAGAAAGAGCCATTGAAGCTGATCTGGTGTCTTTTGTGATGCCTGGAGCACACATAATGAGTACAGAATAAATGTATGAATGAATGAATGAATTAATGTATACATAGTATAGCTATGTATGTATATCTTTAAGAATTCTATCTGGCATAAAATGAACTGTTGTGAGTCCTGCATTACCCATCCTCATTTTTTTCCCTTTCTGAGTGTTTGAGCTATTATCACCTATTTCAGCCAAAACATTGCTGCACTCTCATGTGAAAGGTGAAATGCGATAATTAGACAGAGCTCATTAAATCAGTTAAATGATCCTGAAGTAGGAACCAGAGAACCATGATTTACTAAAATGTTTCAAGTATTAGTATGCAGCGAGAATAATAAGGCAAACTCTTACAAGACTGCTATAACAAAAAAGCCCATCGATCATAAACACAGAAGCACCAAAGACGTATTTATTGCCTTTTCTTAGCATAGAAAGCACTGTGCAAAAGTGCACGTGTTCAGAAAGAATTCAGCTGATTCACATTCTCAGGGAGTGTGTGTGTCCTAAAGGTTTGTAAGGATCAGATTCTTCTGAGGCTACTTGAGGGGATTCAGCAAGCAGGCACCCTTCAAACCAGTTTAAAGTGACATCTTTGTGAACCTGACGCTGTGGGTCTTTGAAACAAGTTAGAGTGCCTTTTGCCACCTGGTAGAAGAGCCACGCTCTCTGCTGTCCCCAAACAAGAAGAGAATCCACCAGGTGCACTGTCTGACTGCAAGGGTGCTTTTCCAGGCCATGTTTAAATCTTAACAGCCAACTTTGATGCTCTTTGGAATTAATACCCTGAAAGTGTCCAAGCATTTGTTCAGCTCTTGGGATATTTAACCCATGTGAAATGAAAGGGGGGAATGTTTGGTGACTGTATAATTTTTGAAGTCCTCAAAGCTTTAACATGGTTGGATAGCTCAGATGTCCACCTTCCTTGTTCAGTCCTTGTACATGGAGGAAATAGCCCTTGCCTACTCTTGGGCTAACTCCTACTTTAAGGCCCAGTTGAACCTAGTCTGAAATGATTCAGCATGAGTTTTTTGAGAAGACAACATTTAGTGAAAGTTACAACTTTAGGAGTTCTGGACGTGCCACACAAAATATGCTGCTTTGTTGGTATATTGATTATTTTGAGATATGGACACTTTAAAAATGTATATATATATTTTATTGAAGTATAGTTAATTTACAATGTTGTATTAGTTTCAGGTGTGTAGCACTGTGATTCAGTTTTATTTATTTATATATATACACACACACACATATATATATATATATATATATATTTATTTTTCAGATTCTTTTCCCTTATGGGTTATTACAAAATATTGAGTATAGTTCCTTGTGCTTTACCGTAGATTCTTGTTGGTTATCTGTTGGTTTTTTTTTTAAATTTTATTTATTTTTATTTTTGGCTGTGGTGGGTCTTCGTTGCTGCACACAGGCTTTCTCTAGTTGCGGCGAGCGGGGGCTCCTCTTCGTTGGGTGCGCAGGCTTCTCCTTGCCGTGGCCTCTCTTGTGGAGCATGGGCTCTAGGCACACGGGCTCAGCAGTTGTGGCTCTCAGACTCACAGGCTTAGTTGCTCCGCGGCACGTGGGATCCTCCTGGACCAGGCCTCAAACCCCTGTCCCCTGCATTGGCAGGAGGATTCTTAATCACTGCGCCACCAGGGAAGCCCTGGTTATCTGTCTTATATATTGCAGTATGTATCCCAAACTCCTAATTTATCCCTCCCTCACCCTTTTCCCCTTTGGGAACCATAAGTTTATTTTCTTAAATAATTTATTTTATTATTATTATTTTTTTAGATGGAGAATTTTAATTAAATTGGCATAGTTAAGACCAAAAAAGGTAAAGTGGACATTGTCAGTGTATCTTCAGCCCTTGCCTTAACAGGTGAATGAACACAACTTGAAACACAGGTGAATCTTGCTGGTCTGTGAGACAGTGAAGGGAGCTTCTCAATATTTAAGTATATTAATATAACCAGTTACAGAAATCTAAATATAAAACCAATCTCCTATAGGGTTTGAGAAGGCATTCACCATATCCCTGAAAAGTTTAACATTCCTTATTCAGGTTTAATCAGCTCTTTAGAAGGGGAAAACAGTGATAGTACTTGCTGAGCCAGAATTACTATCAAAATTCAAAAAGCTGACCATATTCATTTAGCCACGAGCCAATCTTATTTAAATCAGGACAGAAATATTACATCAGCCATTCATGATCTGAATTCTAGTGTATGAGATCAGTTTAAATATGGTACACATAAAATGTCATGAGACATTTGTTTCATAATAAATAAGGCAGTGGCCAACTATTACTCTTTAGTAGCTTTTTTGAGATAAGCTATCAAGTCTGCCCTTTCTCCCTTCTTCTTAATGCCAGCGAAGATCATTTTTGTTCCAGGGATGTACTTCTTGGGATTCTCCAAATACTCCATCAGTGTCTCCTCTCCCCAGGTGATGCCTTTGTTCTTGTTGGCATCTGTGTAAGAGAATCCGACAGCCTGACCTGTCTTTTGCCCAAACAGACCATGGAGATTTGGCCCAGTCTTGTGCTTGCCTCCCTTTTCTGCAGTATGGCACTGGGCACACTTCTGAACAAAGATCTTCTTGCCCTTCTCAACATCACCCTTTTTTTTTTTTGCGGTACGTGGGCCTCTCACTGCCATGGCCTCTCCCGTCGTGGAGCACAGGCTCCAGACGCGCAGGCTCAGTGGCCATGGCTCACGGGCCCAGTCGCTCCGCGACATGTGGGATCCTCCCGGACGTGGGCACGAACCCGTGTCCCCTGCATCGGCAGGTGGACTCTCAACCACTGCGCCACCAGGGAAGCCCTACCTGCAACAAATCTTATTCTCTGTTCTGCAACTTTTTATCTCTATGGGAATGGAAAAGTGTCATACCTTTAAAGGTTAGAGCCTTGAGAATGGGCTACCCTGTATATTTCAAGCAACATTCTTAACTTGTAGCAAAAGCACTAGAATACAAAGGTTAAAGTGAAAGAAACAGATGTAATATGGAGTCAGATTTGTTCTTCCCTATTACAATTACATACCCAGCACATGTGTGGCCCATTGTAGAAGTCTAGTAAGTAGCTGTACAGTGGAGGAATATGTCCTGGAAACTAATGAGTTCTATTTCACACCATCTATGGGAGCTTTCTGAAGCTCTATGGTGTAATTCTTATTACTGGTTTAATATTTCCTCATGGGGCTTCCCTGGTGGCGCAGTGGTTGAGAGTCCACCTGCTGAGGAAGGGGACACGGGTTTGTGCCCCGGTCCAGGAAGATCCCACATGTCGCGGAGCAGCTGGGCCCGTGAGCCATGGCCGCTGGGCCTGCACGTCCGGAGCCTGTGCTCCGCGACGGGAGAGGCCACAACAGTGAGGCCCGCGTACCGCCAAAAAAAAAAAAATTTCCTCATGAACTCTCTTAGTTTGAGTTCCTCCAAAACAGAACCTAAAGCAGGATCTTGAGTGCAGGAGGATAATTTGCGAGATTTCCAGGAAGCAGGAGGGAGGAGTGGGGGCAGCTGTGAGAGCAGGGAAGGAGAAAAAGCCAAGAAAGACATCTCTGTGGGCAACTGGTGCTCATTTCTGCAAGGACCCTGACTGAGGCCCAGAGGCCGGGGCATTTGTCCACAGCTCCCTCATTGTGGAGGGTTGCCACAGGGTTCTTACCTTCCCTACCTCTAAAGAAGCAGAGAAGGACAGTGGAAGCGTTAATGGGAGCTGTCAAATTTGCCAAAAACCCACCTTGGCTGAGACTGAAATCATGAAAATGTCCGGCTACTTGACCAGAAAATGTTTTCTCTTTCATTTCTTATTGTTGAAGTATAGCTTACAATAATCTACAGCTTAACAAGGATTTACACCACATCTTCTTTAATCTGTCCATGGACATTTAGGTTGCTTCCATGTCTTGGTCCTTATAAATAGTGCTGCAGTGAACGTCGGGGTGCATGTATCTTTTCGAATTATGCTTTTTGCTCCACGTATAGGCCCATGAATGGGATTGCAGATAATGCTTTGGGTTTTTTTTTTTTTTTTTTTTTTTTTTTTTTTGCGGTACGCGGGCCTCTCACTGTTGCGACCTCTCCCGTTGCGGAGCACAGGCTCCGGACGCGCAGGCTCAGCGGCCATGATGCATTCGTTTTTTTAAGGAACTTCCATAGTGTACTCCACTGTGGCTGTTACCAACTTACATTTCCAAAAACAGCTTAGGAGGGTTGCCTTTTCTCCATGCCCTCTCCTGCATATTTTGTATATAGATTTTGATGATAGTCATTTAGACTGGTGTAAGGTGATTCCTTGTTCTAGTTTTGATTTGCAGTTTTCTGATAATTAGCCATGTAGAGCATCTTTTCATGTGCATTAAAAAAAAAAATCAAAAACAAAAACAAAACAGTGTGCATTAAATTTACCTCTTGAAATTGGTTTCTTAAAAGTCCGCCCTGATTTGAATTCTTTTTCGATCAGGTACCCCAGGACATTTCTTGAGGGCAGGTGTCCTTTAGAGCAGGGGTCCCCAGCCCTCGGGCCTCGACTTGTTAGGAGCCAGGCCTCACAGCAGGAGGTGAACACGGGAGAGCTAGCAAAGCTTCATCAGCGACTCCCCAGCGCTCCCCGTCACTCCCATTGCCACCTGAACCTTTGCTCGCGTTACCGACTAAACGATCCCCCCCATCTCTCCTGTTACCGCTGGAACCATCCACCCCATCGCTTGCATTACTTCCTGGACCATCCCCGCCCCTGTCCATAAAATTGTCTTCCATGAAACCAGTCCCTGGTGCCGAAAAGGCTGGGGACCCCTGCCTTAGAGCCCCACAGGCCTTGTTATGAAGTGTCCCTTACGGGGATACCTAGGACCGGTTTTAAAGTTGTTGTTACGGTAAATGCCCACAAGGTGGCAGCATTTTCCATGCCCCACTCGGGTTACTGGCAACCGGAGCCTTAGAGAAAGTCCTGTTACTGGGTCGTAGATTCGAGTGGACTGTGGCCGAAGAAACACCCCAGAGCTCGTGTTTCCTTACCTCTTTCTCCTTTTACCCTTCGCCCCCTCTCCCCCCACGACAATTCCCAAGCCCTGCCAAAACCGCTATGCTGAGCTTTTTGTCGTGCGGAGGTGGGGAGACTCCGAGGAAGGAGGCTGCCCATGGGAACCCCACCACCAGGAGACTTGGAGACCAGGTGATTTTTCAAAGCTCATGCACCGTGAGGGTCTACCGACCTTTGGGTGCACTAGGCTTGGTTGAGCTGTAAGAGCGCCCGCCTGGATCTGGAGGTTGTGGTCCACCTGGCAGGTCCAAGAGAGGCTCATTTGCTGGCACCTGCTTCCCAGTTCCCCCACCTCCACCACGTCTAGACTTGGGACCCAAGGCTGCTTCTGGCTCCAGGGATGTGACACCAGCCTAGGTCACCGAGCCCTCAAGGGAATATCGTTGGCATTTCTTCTCTTTCCTTTTCTTTTGAAATTTAATTTTTATTTTATTTTGGAATATAGTTGATTTGCAGTGTTGTGTTTGTTTTGGGTGTACTGCAACCTGAATCAGTTATACAGATACGTATATCTATTGTTTTTAGGATTCTTTTCCCATATAAGGTATTACAGAGTGTTGAGTAGATTTCCCTGTGCTCGACAGTAGGTCCTTTGATTATCACTTACATATATATTACTGTGGATATGTTAATCCCACCCTCCTAATTTATCCCTCCCCACCCCCATCTTTCCCCTTTGGTAGCCATAAGTTCATTTTCTAAGTCTTTGAGTCTTTTTCTGTCTTGCTAGGGAGTGCGTGTGTGTCATCGTTTTAGGTTCCTCATTTAAGTGCTGTCGTATTTTTTTTTGTCTGACTTCACTTCTTACGATAAACTCTAGTTCCATCCATTTTTCTGCAAATGGCCGTCTTTTCTAAACTGATTTTCTAATCTAGATAGAAATGGGAAGCTGTCCTCTGGAAGTGTATTAAAAATTTTTTTCTTTTAATGTAAAGAGAAAACATCAGTGCAAATTGGGTGCCGACTTTAATGTTTTTTGGAAACAAAAAATTGGCCCTGGGTGTGAACCCCTCTGCCTTCGCCATGTTTTCATTTCACTGGAGTGTAGCACTGATCCTCGTGCAGTGAAGAAGCCAATGCCCCTGTGACCCACCCTGAGTTCCCTCCCTTACTTGCCAAATCCTGGTAGAAAGATTCCTGTTTTTTATGTAGATTCGTATTTCCTTTTCTCTGTCTTTCTGTTCAAGATCACTTATTTCTCTTTTTCTTATTATGTAAGCAGTGCATTTTTATTCTGGAAATTTTAGAAAATACAAGAAAGATCAAAGAAAGAAAGAACAGTCATTTATATTTTCCTTACTTAGATACAGCCAAGCTCACCTTTTTGTATATTTTCTTTTGGCACTTGATCCAGGTATTATGAAAATGACAGGGTTCTGTTCATAGCATATTTAAAACTCTCACTTATTTTGGACATTTTTCTATATTGGTAAATATGGGTAAACAGTTTCTGCCCTCCGTACCTCCCACCTCCCTCCATCCTCCTTCGGTTTCTTTCTGCATTCCTTTCTTTTGTAAAAATAATTCTGTCTTTTGTCTGGTTGGAAAAGTGGTCATGTAAAAAAAAATACACACGTACACACACACACACAGATATACACATACATGTATACACATGTGTGTGTTTATTAGACCACTCAGAAAGAACTTCTACCATCTAGAGTGGGAGTCAGCTAACTTTTTTCTAAAGGACCAGACAGTCTGTGTTGTAACAACTCAACTGTGCATTATGGTGCAAAAGCAGTCCTAGAGAAAGTGTAAAAGAATGAGCATGACTGTGTTCCAATAAATCTTTATTTACAAAAAACAGCAGACAATCCTGAAACTGTGGTTTGCTTGGCCCAGTCTAGGGCAAAGCACTAATTATTTAACTTCCAGAAACACATACCTATTTTTTTCCCACAAAAATGGAATCATACTACATAAGCTGTCTTGGATGTATTTAAATATTTATTGGTGTCCGTTATGTGCCAGCTCATATATAGTGGTGTATACAATGTTGAATAAGACTGACAGGCTGTCTCCTCCCGTGGTGTGTACTGCCAGGGACACAATGAAAATCATAAGTGCTCTGAAAGTCATGGGGGGATGTGATAGACAAAAGTCAGCATTCTAGTGTATCATAACTTTTGCAACCAATCCCCTATTCAGGAGCATTTAATTTCCTTAATTGTTTCTATTGTAGACTTTCCTGTCGTAAACATTTTAGGATTAAGTCTTTATGAAAAACCATCATTTTTTACTTGGGCTCAAATTCCTTAAAGTGAAATCCCTGTGTCAAAAGGAATACAAATTTTTTTGGTCTTTTGCTAAGCATTACCAAAGTATTTTCTAGAAAACTTATACCAACTTACACTTTCACCTGGCCTTTTTTTTTTTTTTCTCCCCTTGCTTCCTTTGTGCAGCCAGACTGAGTTTCATGAATTGAGAAAGTAAAATGAAAGTGGCATAAGTCTAAGCCGTGAAATAGAAATAAAGAGATAGGGAATCATTCGTGGGAGAGGAGCCCAGTTTCAGATGTTTTGTCTTCAGGGGTTTCCTGTGTTCTGCTCCCTATGTAATAGTTAGAAATAAATCTCAGAAGTTCTGTAGTGCTAGCTGACACCAGTTATTAACTGCCTTCACCACGTGCCAGAAGCTCTGGTAAGCCCTTCACGTGCATGATCTGAATTAAGCCTCAGAACGGCCTGATGATGGTGGAGCCCGACCACGGCCGGGTCTCTTTGAACTAGAGTAGAAATGTCAAGCTGGGAGCTCCGCGGTCTGCTTTCTTTGGCTCACACAGTGTGGCCCAGCACAGCATTTAAACATTTATCGACGTAGTTCCAAACATTTTAAAACTGGAAAATGTCACAGAAAATCTATATTTAAAACTTTGGAAAAATTGCAAGACCTGGGCACACTGGGGTCATACTCCCGCTTGCTGACAGTGGGTGGGTCGTGGGGGGCTTTTTCTACACAAGGGACGTGTGTTCTGATAATGATATTATTGAGCTAAGATTAGCTGCCACTAAGCAATTCCTCCTTCAAACCGATAGTAACTCTGTGCTTGGGACACGGCAGGGAGCTGTGGGGAGAATGCATGCCCCTCCTCCTCCAAGCCACTTCCTTACTTATTTACTTGCCTGAGTTTGTTGCCTGGATGTTAACTATGGGACGAGACAGGACTGAGGAGAAGGGGGGCAGATGTGGGTCCAGCCGTCGCCGTGACCCAGCCCAGGCTCTAGAGGAGGGGACGCTTCAGAGGCTCACTTAGGTGAGGGTGTCCCAAGCTGTTGGGGGGACAGCCTGTAAAATGACTCTTGGTCTCTGGGTGTCTGCCTTCCTCCTCTTACATCCATCTTTCTCATTCCTGTTTTATTCACCACCTAAATTCTTTTTTAGTACATGTCACCACACACTTCTGGGCCACGTGGGTCTCCCTACCCCATCTCGCCTTAGGAAGTAATGGACTTGGCCATTTTCAGCCTGTTGTCTCCTTCTTTTCTTAGTACATCTCCGCCAAATGCTTGCCCCACAGCCTGGCCGTGTGCCCATCTGTTGCCCATTTGGAGCGTGTGCACCCATTGGTTTTCTGCTAGGAGTGGCTCTGGCGTTTGTTCACCTCCTAACTCTCTGTGGCTGGAGGGCACACGGGGGCTCTGTCAGACCTAGTGGCTTTGGAAGCCAGAGCTTGGCTATCTCAAGTCTTCACTTCGTGTTTTGTTTATTTAGAGCCACAGAGTGCAACGACGAAGTCACCTTTACGTATGTGCGCTTCCCATACACCAGCCACTGTGCCAAGTGAGGGGTACCAGGAAGGAAAGGGCAGTGAGGGAGTCAGAGGTGCCAGCAAAGGGTATGAACCAGATCCAAGTGTGGCCTCTGCACCAGCAGGGAGTAGATTCAGAAACTCCTCGTGGCAGAACGCACCAGGTCAAGGAGACTTCTAGAAGGTGCTGCAACCAAAGGCTTCATGCCAGGAGAGAGCTCTTAAAAACACCCAAAGTCGGGGCTTTTAATGTGCGTCCTATTCAAGCCCCACTTCCTCCTTAAGCCCACCTGAGTGCCTCTGTCTTCAACAAACTCTTCTGTCTCCAAACTTCTGTCCAGTACAGAAGCCATTAGCCACCTGTGGCTGCCGATCATCTGCAGTGTGACCAGGCTAAGTTGAGATGTAATGTAAATATAAAATACACGCAGGGTTTGAAGGCTTAGGACACACACAAAAATAGAATGTAAAATATCACATTAATAAACTCATATTGTTTACACGTCGAAATGACATTATTTGACTATATTGGATTAAATATATTATTCTGTCTTTTTACTTTTATTAATATGGCTATTAGAAATTTGAAAATTACATATGGACATCTCATTTGTGGCTCAAGGGAGAGTCCCGCTGTAGAGCTCTCCCTGACTCAGCCACATCAAATATGGTTCTCTATGACTTTGCCATATATTTGTTACATATACATATATGTGTGTGTGTGTGTGCGTGTGTGTGCATGTAAGTATAGTATATATTCTCAGTCTCTCTAACTAGGTAGAAGACAGGACTAATGTCTCGTCTCGTTCCTCTGTGTTTCCTCACTCTCTGCCCTGCCAAAGTGCCCCTTTTGCTATTAAAGACCCAATGTGTGTTTGATAACAATTCTTTCATTCATTTTACAAATATTTGTTGAACTCAGACTCTGTGCTAGGTTCCTCTGGGAACTTAATAAACTTTAACTCAAAACCTGGCATAGGTAAAAAGAATGTAGGAATTATCAGCTTTATTTTGAAAGATAAGGAAATTGGGGTAAAAAGTTTAAGTGATTTGCTCAAGGTTACCCACTAGGTAAGGGGCAGGAAACAGGATTCCAGAACTCTTTTTTTATGTGGCTCCAAATCATGTCCAGCATGCTGATCCTGTTGAGAATCCTTCACCCCAGCCCAGGTGCACCCTAAATCCTGTCTTCTTGTTCGTATATGTGCACTTATTACAATGCTCTCTAATCGTCCATCTTTCCCAATAGACTCTGAGTGGGAGGACAGGAACTATGTCTCTGCTGATCCCTGTTGCGTCCCTGGGGCCTCGCACATGCCTGGCACCTCGTAAGCACTTAGTAAATGTCTGTTGAAGATATTTAGTAATAAACGAGTGTGTCTTCTCCCTCCCACCATTATAAAATTCATGTTGAATTCCATTTTCCTGGAGAGGATACAAATTGGAATAAAGCTCTATAGCTGCTTTCTCAACAACTGAAATATTGTAAACATTCATTTTGTATTTTATTTATTTAGAGCTCTACAATGCAAAAAAGAAATCCATTTTAGAGTCTGGGAAGGAAGTCTCTCTTTCCCTGCCGGTTCTGCTTTTATTTTATCTCACCTACATGACAAAACCAACCACCTGTCTTTTGTCAAAATGCACTATGCATCCTCATAACAGCTGTGTGCTAGCTGCTGCCAGGGCCTTGGTGCAAACCTGGGACTGATGGGTTTTTTAAATTATCTTGGCATACCTTATTTGCCATAGAGTATCTGAATGGATTGTAACATGCCAGGACCACCTGATGGTTATAAGACCGGAAACCATCCTGCCCACCAGAGAAGAAAGGTAGCCAGGCACGGAGAGAAGAACACTGAGCTACAAAGCATTAGGAGTGGTTACTGGTCTCAGCTTTGTCATTACTATCTCTGTAACCTTAAATGAGCCATGCTTCCTCATTGTCATGAACCTAGTTCTCATGTCTATAAAACTGAGGACATTGAAATAGATCAGAAAGGACAGCAACATGGCATATGTACCACCCTGCTGTGGCTGTCTTCCATTGCAGACATTGCTAATCAATCACAATTTACTTTCCATTGATCCAGGGTACAGATTCATAAACCTTATCACAGCACTGCTTACACTGTCACTCATCAATCACTGACCATTGCCAGGCAAACAGTCCTTTTTCTCTTTTTGTGCAGGGTAGGGAGAAGAGAAGAAATCACAGTAGGACAGTTTTTATTCTTAAAAACCTTCCCTGTGTTAGCTGGAAGTCACCGGTGTGGTCATGATTATATCGCAAACCATCCTCTGAGATGACCCTGGTGTGGAAAGGTCATTGAGCCCTTCTGGTTCCTGGCAACACTGAGGTGGCAGAGCTCTGAATGGGCTGAGACTTTGAGGGAATTGGCCAGGGACCATATTCTTTCTGAAGCTCCACTAGGGGGTCATCATCAGGACTTGGTAGGGAAGGGGGCTGCAGCCTTGTTTCTTGGGACAATACCCAAAACTCTGAGATATTTGCTGGATTGTGGGAACTTCTTCCTAGTGGTTAGAACGCCAGTGTCTGGCTCTCCAGATAGCTGTTCACATTTGGGTTTCTTTGGGCCAGTTTCGTGTAGTGGAAGAGGCAACTGGGGAATGACTTTTCCTGGCAGAAGTACTATTAGGTGAAATAAAGCCACAGACTTTATTGACTCTGTTTAAAGAACAAGAACATATGCATAGATCAGTGTCCAAAAGGATAAAATCATGATGACTAATGTGGGTTTTTTTGCCTTTTTTTTTAAAAAAAATTTTATATTGGAGTATAGTTGATTTACAGTGTTGTGTTAGTTTCAGCTGTATAGCAAAGTGATTCAGTTATACATATACATATATTTATTCTTTTTCAGATTCTTTTCCCGTATAGGTTATTACGAGTATTGAGTAGAGTTCCCTGTGCTATACAGAAGATCCTGTTGATGATCTATTTTATATATAGTAGTGTGTATATGTTAATCCCAACCTCCTTATTTATCCTTCCCTCCCCACCTTCCCCCTTTGGTAAGCCTAGGTTCGTTTTCTAAGGCTGTGAGTCTCTTTCTGTTTTGTAAATAAGTTCATTTGTATCATTTTTTTAGATTCCACATATAAGTGATATCATATGATACTTGTCTTTCTCTGTCTGACTTACTTAGTATGATCATCTCTAGGTCCATCCATGTTGCTGCAAATGCCATTATTTCATTCTTTCTTATGGCTGAGTAATATTGCATTGTATATATGTGCCACATCTTTACATGATGGCTAATGTTTATTGAGTGTCTGCTAACTGCCAGGCAGTGTGTGAAATGCTTTTCAAATTCCATCCCACCTCATTCTCACAACAGCACTAAGAGATGAGTGTCCCTGTCAGCCCCATTTTACTGACGAGGGCACTGAAGCTGAGGAGGGTGTAGTAACTTCTCCATGGTCACAAGCTTGTTAAACAAATAAGAAAGGATATGAAGCCAAGTGTGTGACTCCAAAAGCAGCCCTCTTAGCTTCTGCATCATACTGCCCCACCCAGAGTTTGAAAGTGATTGTCTCAGAGTCTTGAGATTAGAGGCGACTCAGCGATTTTTTTCTTTGTGCTTTTCTGAGTTTTCAAATTTTTCTACATTGAACCTATATAACTATTGAAAACAGAGGGAAAAGTCTTAAAAAGAAAAAGAAAAAAATCACAAGGCAATGAATCTGGAGTCAGAGTTAGAAGATCTGAATTTAATACCCAGCTGTTTTTAACAGATTGTCTAACCTTAGGCTGGTAATTTCCCTTGTCTCAGTCTTGGTTTCCTTTTCTATAAAATGTGATCATTGGACTGAAAGATCTGTAAGATTCCTTCTGGGCTGGAAATTATATACATTTATTTGGGCGGGGGTTAGGAGATAGTATCTAGTAGATGCATTCATCAGCTTTTTTTTTTTTCCACCTGGGAGGTGATGATTATTTAAGAGTGAGAAACTCTTTTGGGACCATATGGTATAAAAAATTCAGGGCGGTTTCTGTGTGAGTGCTCTAGAAGCACAATAAGCTCAATTTTATTACAACTATGAGTTTCGCAAAACAAATGTGTTAGAACATGACCTTGGTTGTCGTCATGGGACTCTTCATACAGAGCTTGGCCTTTTCTTTTTTTTTTTTTTTTTTACATCTTTATTGGAGTATAATTGCTTTACAATGGTGTGTTAGTTTCTGCTCCATAAAAAAGTGAATCAGCCATACATATACACATGTTCCCATATCTCTTCCCTCTTGCGTCTCCCTCCCTCCCACCCTCCCTATCCCAGGGTGTCACAAAGCACCGAGCTGATCTCCCTGTGCTATGAGGCTGCTTCCCACTAGCTATCTACCTTACGTTTGGTAGTGTATATAGTCCATGCCTCTCTCTTGCTTTGTCACAGCTTACCCTTCCGCCTCCGCATATCCTCAAGTCCATTCTCTAGTAGGTCTGTGTCTTTATTCCTGTCTTACCCCTAGGTTCTTCATGACATTTTTTTTCTTAAATTCCATATATATGTGTTAGCATACGGTATTTGTCTTTCTCTTTCTGACTTACTTCACTCTGTATGACAGACTCTAGGTCTATCCACCTCATTACAAATAGCTCAATTTTGGTTTTTTTATGGCCGAGTAATATTCCATTGTATATACGTGCCACATCTTCTTTATCTATTCATCTGATGATGGACACTTAGGTTGTTTCCATCTCTGGGCTATTGTAAATAGAGCTGCAATGAACATTTTGGTACATGACTCTTTTTGAATTACCGTTTTCTCAGGGTATATGCCCAGTAGTGGGATTGCTGGGTCTGGCCTTTTCTATATAGTCCATGTCTGTCATCAGTGTCTATCTGGTTGTCTAGTTTAAATTTAGTGGTTGTTGAGGTTGTGATGGGATTGTTAGAGTTAAATACATGAGGTTTTATTAATTTAGTTGCATTTATAGATCTTGAAAGGCCTGCGGTGATAAAAATCTGAGTTATACATTGCATTAAGCAGAGTTATATAAAGCCTGTTGAATATTAATTTTGTAATGATTCACCTTACAGTTTTATGAGACTAGATATAAAAAGATACAGTGAATAATTGAGCCCATGATCTATAAAATGAAGTCTAGGGAAGAAAGAGTAATTGGAAGTGAAAAGAGTAAAGCTTTTCCCTTTGCTGAGATCAGGTTAATTCAATCTCAGCCCCTTCCTGCAAATTCAGGTCCCCTAGGTTCTTAGAGCATTAGATGAATCTATAGTAAAAAATACAAAGCAAATAAAATGTGGATATTTTCTACCATATTAGTGCTTTCATTATTTTTAGTTTAGCCTCTAAATATATTTGATTTTTTTTTTTTTTTCTTGCGTTATGCGGGCCTCTCACTGTCGTGGCCTCTCCCATTTGCGGAGCACAGGCTCCGGACGCGCAGGCCCAGCGGCCATGGCTCACGGGCCCAGCCGCTCCGCGGCACGTGGGATCCTCCCGAAACGGGGCACGAACCCGCGTCCCCTGCATCGGCAGGCGGACTCTCAAGCACTGCGCCACCAGGGAAGCCCTATTTGATTTTTATAATCTGAATATTTTTTAAGTCTTTTTATAAATCCTTTTCCAGGTTATATTTTTCAAAAATTGTTTCTAAAATAAAGCAAGTTCTTGCACGTGAGAGGTGAAATTACTTATATCTCTTACCTCTCAAACAGCCCTTTGCAGAAGTTATATAGATGGGCAATAAGCATGTTAAAAGATGCTCAACATTATTAGCCTCAAGGAAACCCACATTCAAACCACAATGAAATACCACCTCATACCTAACAAAATGGGTAAAATTAAAAGACTGACAATACCAAGTGTTGATGAGGACATGGAGCAACTGGAACTCTCATACACTGCTGGGAGGAATGTAAAATTGTAAAACCACGTTGGATTACCGTTTTCAGTTTTTATAAGATTAAAAATACCCTTATCACAGGACCTGGCCATTCCACTCCAAAGTATTCACAGAAAAAAAAGATGTGATACACACACACACACACACACACACACACACACACACACAATGGAATGTTACTTGGCCATACAAAGAATGAAATTTTGCCACTTGCAACAACATGGATGGACTTGGAGGGTATTATGCTAAGTGAAATAAGTCAGACAGAGAAATACAAGTACTGTATAATATCATTTATATGTGGAATCTAAAAAATACAACAAACTAGTTGAACATAACAAAAAAGAAACAGACTCACAGATAAACAGAACAAACCAGTGCTTACCAGTGGGGAGAGGGGAGGGGAGAGGGGCAGGATAGGGGTAGGGGTTTTAGAGGTACAAACCATTGTGTATAAAATAAGCTGCAAGGATATATTGTACACCCAGGGAATACAGTCAATATTTTGTAATAACTATAAATGAAATATAACCTTTAAAAATTGTGAATCGGGGCTTCCCTGGTGGTGCAGTGGTTGGGAGTCCGCCTGCCGATGCAGGGGACACGGG